>NC_084595.1:44937264-45107264 GCF_033807715.1 Cololabis saira | reverse complement strand
GATGTGAGGATGTGAAATCAAACGATTGAGACCAAAACGGTGTTTTGAACCAGCTGTAAATACGTTTATTTCTGCTCTAATGTGGATTTTAACATGTGAGTCAATGGTGATTGACTCGCTTATGGATTTGAAATGTACTTGCAACCTCTCACTGATTTTATTCTTCCAATTTTTACTGTTCCATTGGTTTACTTCCATTTATTAACGTATTAACTACACTTTGGTCATTTTTAGCCCTTTAATGGGCCCTATGCGCCACCAGTGTTTAACTATTACTGCTGCTGAATCATTTCATACCCTGTAAATGAAATATACCCATTAACTTGCAATATTTTTAGTTGACTCACATCATCATTCTGGCAATGGTTTTTAATCTTACTGGGGTCTGATATAAAATTTGTTTTAGTACTAATTTGCTCACTCATCTTCTCCCGCTTTATCCGTTACCGGGTCGCGGGGGCAGCAGCCTCAGCAGGGATGCCCAGACTTCCCTCACCCCAGACACTTCCTCCAGCTCTTCCTCCAGCTCCTCCGAGGGGAGTACGAGGTGTTCCCAGGCCAGCCAAGAGACATAGTCTCTCCAGCGTGGAGCGTAGTACTAATTTGCACTTTTTAATATTGAGAATGATGTAAAAGTGTTCCCTACTCAACTTGTATGTGAATGGAGGAGAAAACATCAGCAGACACGACACTGTAAACAAGTAAAACAGTTTATTTGCTTTCGTTTTTAAAATTTGGAATTCATGTACTTATGTGTACAAAATATTTATCTCCCACTACAAATAAAACCAGATAACATACATATGATCCTCTTACATAAAAGCAATCAGTTGTAAAAACAAATAAATGAATTAAGTAATAAATACATAGGTAAGTTACTTCAGAAAATACTTGAATAATGACCCAAAATGAACAGAGAAGTGATGAATGAGTGCAACGTCTCTCTAAAGATATATGGAGTGGCTATTTGTCTCCAACAACTCATTCAAACAGTAGTGAAGACTGACTTCATTACTGTGTTGATGTGGCTGCTAAAGTTCAGGTGTGAGTCCAGAATAATTAAACTACAGCAACCCCACTCAGAGAAATTGTCTGTGAGTGCTGGGAATCAGTAAAGTAATAAATAATTTGTTTAGATTACACCCCCATGATACCAGTCATCTCCACACCTTCCTGTTTACTGTGTTGCTATTTCATTTGAAAATAAAAGTACTCTTACTTTAATCAGCATGTTTTAATGATTGATTACTGGGACCCATGGATATTTAACAATCAGGTTTTATGTGACACCAAAGCACGGCTTGGCTTTGAACTAAGACCTTCCTTGTTACACCAGTGGGATTCCTTCTTTTCTTCCTGGATAATAAAGGATTGTTTGTCTTCGATTGACCAGGAGTGATCACATTTATCTGAACTACCCTTTGATAAGAAACCTGTCATCACGTCCACATCAAACAACACATTACAACAGGCAGTGGAAACTGTGAAAGCAGCACAATAAAGACTATCAAAGACAATAACGGAAAACAAAAAGAACATCATCTTACAAAAGAATAAAACAATAAAACGAGGCGATTCTGGGATCAGAGCTCCACTACCACACACACACACACACACACACACACACACACACACACACACCCACACACACACACACACACACACACACACACACACACACACACACACATACACACACACACACACACACACACACACACACACACACACACACACACACACACACACACACACACACACACACACATACACACATACACACACACACCACACACACACACACACCACACACACACACCACACACACACACACACACACACACACACACACACACACACACCACACACACACACACACACACACACACACACACACACACACACACACACACACACAGTCGCACGCACACACGCACACACACACACACACACACACACACACACACACACACACACACACACACACACACAGTCGCACGCACACACGCACACACACATGCACACAAAACTACATAAACAAACAACACTGACACTCAGTCTTTCTGCCACTCAGTGGGCGTAACCTGCTGTGAAGTCGCATCTGTGACGTCATGCGTATTCCCTCTATAGCAAACGAATGGGTGATTGTGCTGTTACAGCGCAGAGAGCATCATGAAGAACAACGAACACACCGAGTTCTTACAACCAACCGCCGAACATGTTGTTCCTGAACCACTTTTCTTCTTTGAAATATCCATTTAGTCCCTCTTTGTCAGAGCAATGTGGACACTCTGCACAACGCTGGTCCGCCAGAACGGAAGTGGATTGCCTCGACGGCAGGACTTCAGGAAGTAGAGTGGAAACGGCTCATAAACTTGTCTATTGAATTTACCTCGTAAGCAGAGCCGGCCCAAGGCATAAGAGAACTAAGTGGCTGCTTAGGTCCCCGTGACCACTAGGGGGCCCCCAAGAGTTAAAAAAATAAAATAAAAAATACAATTATTTTTTAAGTGAGTCAGAGGTATCAAAGGTATGTTATTGTACAAAAACACAGTTTGTGTGTGTATATCTGGCAGTTATTAGTATTAACAACAAAGTTAGCCATCAGATTTCTTATAGTGATGTCATAAATGACTTTGCCTCCAGAAAAACAAGGAAACAAAGCTTGTAAGGAGAGGGTGGAGTATTGAAGACAAATAAAAAAAAAGGCAAAAGGTTTGTATGAGAGTAGTTTATTTAGATTTTTTTCTCCCTAATCTTACCAAAGCTTTTGCACATTCTTAGATAGTTTTCAGAACTAATTATTTAACTTAATATTTTATTTTTAAACAATTTTTGTTACCTTGTTTCTGGTACCTCTGTTCATTTACATCATTATTTAAGTATTTGTTTGATTTTATTTGTTTATTCTACTTAATAAAGTCTGTTTTTGTACATTTGAATTTATTCTTATATGGAGAACATATTGGTATAGGTACTGTTTGTCTAAGTTGAGTGATTTTAATTATAGTTCTAGTTTTTGTAGTACTTTGTTGTTGAACTTAATTGTTGTTGTTCCACTTCAAATTGTTGTTGCACATTGCTGTTGGAGTTTATTTAAAACCAAAAATAAAGTAGATAACGTGTTTACAGTAAATGGTCTATAAATTATCTATTTGATTATTTAGTTTCTTTTAGTAGCCTACACTGTAGATGACACTCAGTATCACACTTAGTACTATATCACTTTAAATATTAAGTGTAAATCAACCCCAGGCTGCTCTTGTAGCTGAATTTGCTCCATTTCAGATTAAAAACCATAGATGGTAAAAACCTGCCAGGCTGACAGTAGGATGATGAAACAACACTGCTGCAACTGTGACCTTTGACCTTTGACCTGTTGCTTCTCTGTGTGGCCAGTAGGGGCAGTTGCTGACTTTGTAAAATATTAATTGAAAGATTTTTCTGCAAGTTTGTTAATCTGTTGTAGCTTCCATAGTCTTAATCACTGTGGATTACAATCTAACTACAACAATAGTTCTTACATCTAGTTTTACAAGTGTATTTGTAATGACAGGGAAGAACATGAAATAAGTTTATAGTGGGTGTGTGAATGATCAATAATCAGTATTATTGGCAGTAATAGAGGGCCCCAAAATCACATTTAGCTTAGGGCCCCATGGAGGCTTGGGCTGGCCCTGACAAACGTCCTCCCAGCTGCTACAGCTGCTGCTGGTTCCTGGTAGTTCCTGGTAGTTCCTGCTAGTTCCTGGTAGTTTGTCTCCATCTGCTGCCGACACTGAGACGCTGCTCATCTCTTGTTGGAAGTTGCTGGAGTAAAACATCAATATCAGGAGTTCAGCTTTAAACCCCAGGAAGGAACTGAGCAGCGTGTCCGTGTTGGCCAACACCACAGATCTCCCGACAGCCAGAGATGTGGAGCGTCCAGGACACAAGTCTTACCTGCACGTCTGCTGGGAAGCAACAGCTTCAGGGCAGATTCTGAGACAGTGCAAACGGAAGTTCAGTAAAATGTCTTTACATCTCCACTTGATGGCAACTTTGAGTGAATGAAGTTTATTCAGTCAAGACAACACAAAAAACAACACAAAACCCAAAAAACATTGTTCACAGCATTAACATTTCACACAAAACCAATAATCATATGTTGAACAATGACTGAAAAGGCCTAGGCTGAAGCAAACTGCTTATAAAAGCCTATCCTTTATTACCAACTTTCTTTTTGTGGCTACCAACCTCCAGAAAAAAACAAAAAGAGAATAGAAAAGCAAAGAAACAACAAAAGGCAAAGAAACAACAAAAGGCAAAGAAACAACAGAAAAAGCATCCATCCATCCATCCATCCATCCATCCATCCATCCATCCATCCATCCATCCATCCATCCATCCATCCATCCATCCATCCATCCATCCATCCATCCATCCATCCATCCATCGTCCGCCGCTTTAATCGTTCCTGGGTCGCGGGGGCAGCAGCCTCAGCAGGGATGCCCAGACTTCCTTGACCCCAGACACTTCCTCCAGCTCCTCCGGGGGGAGTCCGAGGCGTTCCCAGGCCAGCCGAGAGACATAGTCTCTCCAGCGTGTCCTGGGTCTTCCCCGGGGTCTCCTCCCGGAGAGACATGCCTGGAACACCTCCCTAGGGAGGAGGGACATGCCTAGAACGCCTCCCTAGGGAGGTGGGACATGCCTGGAACACCTCCCTAGGGAGGCGTCCAGGAGGCATCCGGTACAGATGCCCAAGCCACCTCAGCTGACTCCTCTCAATGTGAAGGAACAGCGGCTCGACTCCGAGCTCCTCCCGGGTGACCGAACTCCTCACCCTATCTCTAAGGGAGCCTCCAGCCACCCTGCGGAGGAAACTCATCTCGGCCGCTTGTATCCGCAATCTTATATCCTTTCGGTCACTACCCAAAGTTCATGACCATAGGTGAGGGTAGGTGTGTAGATTGACCGGTAAATCGAGAGCTTCGCCTTTCGACTCAGCTCCCTCTTCACCACGACGGTCCGGTACATCGACCGCATAACTGCGGACACTGCACCGATCCGTCTGTCAATCTCACGCTCCATCGTTCCCTCACTCGTGAACAAGACCCCGAGATACTTGAACTCCTCCACCTGAGGCAGGACTTCCCCACCCACCCGGAGAAGGCACGCCACCCTTTCCCGGTGTAGAACCATGGCCTCGGTCTTGGAGGTGCTGATTCTCATCCCGCGTCGCACTCGGCCGCAAACCGCCGCAAACCGCCCCAGCACATGCTGAAGCTCCCGGTCTGGTGAAGCCAACAGGACAACATCATCTGCAAAAAAAAGAGACGAAATCCTGATGTCCCCAAACCGGAACCCCTCCGGCCCCCGGCTGCGCCTAGAAATCCTGTCCATAAAAATTATGAACAGGACCGGTGACAAAGGGCAGCCCTGCCGGAGTCCAACATGCACCGGGAACAAGTCTGACTTACTGCCAGCAATGCGAACCAAACTCCTGCTCCGATCATACAGAGACCGGACAGCCCTTAATAGAGGGCCCCGGACTCCATACTCACTGACCCCCCACAGAATGGCACGAGGGACACGGTCAAATGCCTTCTCCAGATCCACAAAACATATGTAGACTGGTTGGGCAAATTCCCATGAACCCTCGAGCACCCTGCGGAGGGTGTAGAGCTGGTCCAGTGTTCCGCGACCGGGACGAAAACCGCATTATATACATACGGTAATAACACATCAATAATTGAGAGATCCTTACAAAATGAATTTTCTATTGTTCAGTATTGGTTAGAATCAAATAAACTTTTGTTAAACAAAAAGAAATCATGTTCAATGTTGTTTGGTACCAGATTAGGCCTTGGAAATAACCCAGATCTTAATATTATTTTTAATGATGGCTCATCCCTTGAGCAGGTCACCATATTCAAACACCTCGGCCTCTGGATCGACCCATTATTTTCTTTTAAACATCATATTGAGTCCATCACAACCAAGTTACATCGCAACCTAGGCATCCTTTACCGTTCAATAAACTGTTTTACTTTACCAACACGGAAAAGAATTGTCACACAACTATTATTTCCCATTTTAGATTATGCTGATGTTGTTTACCAGAACACTTATGAATCACATCTTCAACCTCTCAATGTAATTTACAACAGTCTCTGTAGATTTGTGTTAAGGTGCCCATATCGAACTCACCACTGCGCCATGTATCAATCATTAAACTGGTTACCCCTCAGCTCAAGAAGACAATACCACTGGCTCCAACTCATATTCAAATGTATCCACTTTAGTTATCCATCGTACTTAAAACAATATCTGATTCCATATACATCCTCATGTTCTCTTAGAAACACTCAGCAACCCTTCTTTTTCATTCCTTTAACTTTTAAAGAAATTGGCAGACATGCTTTTAAGTTCAAAGTCCCATCAGACTGGAACAACTTACTCATTAACATAAGAAAACTTAATTCATTACACCTCTTTAAAAACTCTCTATATTCCAACCTCAATAAACCATGTAGTTGTTTCTAGTGGTATTGCCTTCTCATTTTATTTTTATTTTTTTATTTAATATATAATGTATATATATCTTCATACATTGTATCATAATGATGATGACAATGACTACCATTAATATTAATATTGTTGTTCCTGTTGCTATTACTGCATTATATGCAGTGTTTACCTGTGTTCTTCAGGTGTGGTAGGTCTTGGGGACTGGTGTGTGGGCAGGTTTGTGTGTGAGAGCCTTATGTATTATGTATGTTGTATGTAACTGTTTTGTATTGTGTTGTATGTTTTTTGTTGGACCCCCTCAAAAACGAGATGATTCATCTCAAGGGGCTATCCATTAATAAATTTACTTACATTGTTCCTCCTGAATCCGAGGTTCAACTATCGGCCTTATTCTCCTCTCCAGTACCCTGGAGTAGACTTTCCCGGGGAGCCTGAGAAGTGTGATCCCCCTGTAGTTGGAACACACTCTCCGGTCCCCCTTTTTAAACAGAGGGACCACCACCCCGGTTTGCCACTCCAGCGGTACTGTCCCCTTCCTCCATGCGATGTCGCAGAGGCGTGTCAACCAAGACAGCCCTACGACATCCAGAGACTTGAGGTACTCAGGGCGAATCTCATCCACCCCCGGTGCCCTGCCACTGAGGAGCTTACGAACCACCTCGGTGACCTCGGCTTGGGTGATGGATGAGCACGCCCCAGAGTCCCCACCCTCTGCTTCCTCAGTGGAAGGCATGTCAGTCGGGTTGAGGAGATCCTCGAAGTATTCCTTCCACCGTCCGACGATGTCCCCAGTCGAGGTCAACAGCTCCCCACCCGCACCGTAAACGGTGCCAGCAGAGTACTGCTTCCCCCTTCTGAGGTGCCGAACGGTCCTCCAGAATTTCCTCGAGGCCGACCGAAAGTCCTCCTCCATGGCCTCCCCGAACTCCTCCCAGACCCGGGTTTTTGCCTCCAGGACTGCCCGAGCCGCGGCTCGCTTGGCCTGCCGGTACCTATCTACTGCGTCAGGAGTCCCACAGGCCAACATAGCCCGGTAGGACTCCTTCTCCAGTCTGACGGCATCCTGTACTTCCGGTGTCCACCACCGGGTTCTAGGATTGCCGCCACGACAGGCACCGGAGACCTTGCGACCACAACTTCGAGCCGCCGCGTCGACAATGGAGGCAGAGAACATGGTCCACTCGGACTCGATGTCCCCCGCCTCCCCCGGGATCTGAGAGAAGCTCTCCCGGAGGTGGGAGTTGAAGATGTCCCTGACAGAGGGCTCGGCCAGACGTTCCCAACAGACCCTCACAATCCGTTTGGGTCTGCCCGGTCTGTCCAACCTCCTCCTCCGCCAGCGCATCCAACTCACCACCAGGTGGTGATCAGTTGACAGCTCAGCCCCTCTCTTCACCCGAGTGTCCAAGACATGCGGCCGAAGGTCAGATGAAACGACAACAAAGCCGATCATTGACCTCTGTCCTAGGGAGTCCTGGTGCCACGTGCACTGATGGACACCCTTATGCTTGAACATGGTGTTCGTTATGGACAAACTGTGACTAGCACAGAAGTCCAACAACAAAACACCGCTCGGGTTCAGATTGGGGAGGCCGTTCCTCCCAATCACGCCTCTCCAGGTATCACTTGTTGAGGAATATTACAAAGTCCAGTTCAAGAGTCCGCTGTGGTATGAGAGATTTTATTCTAGCCGGCGTTCAGCAGACAGATACAGACAGTGTCTAGTTCGGTGGGCTGACATCGAAATGGTTCGTAACAAGCTTTTTTATATACAAGAACAAACAACAGAATTAAACAAGTCAGAGGCGTGGCCTTGCGGGGGGCTGGAAGCTGGTGCCTGTCCCAGCAGGGAGACAATGCGTTGCCGGCAAGGTGTCGTACCGGCAGGGGTCCTTAGCAACTGGAATTGCATGTCAATGAGCTGAGGGGGAGTTCAGGAGCCGTCCGCAGGGCGGCGTCGTGTCCCCGCAGGGGGTCTGCAGGGGCAGGGGTCCTTAGCAACTGGAATTGCATGTCAATGAGCTGAGGGGGAGTTCAGGAGCCGTCCGCAGGGCGGCGTCGTGTCCCCGCAGGGGGTCTGCAGGGGCAGGGGTCCTTAGCAACTGGAATTGCATGTCAATGAGCTGAGGGGGAGTTCAGGAGCCGTCCGCAGGGCGGCGTCGTGTCCCCGCAGGGGTCTGCAGGGGGCCTCATCAATTCACAATTTTTTTTTTTTTTTTTTTTTTTTTTTTAAGTACAGTCAATCTCAATTTTGAACAGAAAGTCTGAATTTTCCTCCTCCACTGGCGGTAGAGGTGGAATTACAGTGGAGTACATGATTTTAGTAGTAGTTTGAGCCATACATATTTTGCAAGTGAACCTTAGACATGTAATCAGAAGCCAAATAACAATTAGGAGTACAAGCCCCAATAAAGCAAATTCAAATATCAAGTAACCAACGTGTCCTAACTGTTCTCTAAACCAACCAAACAAACTAGTCGTGACAGGTGTATGTAATGTGTTAGCAATATCTTTCAAGTGATGCGTTATTTCTTGGACTGTGGCATTGCGGGTATAAATGTACAACATTCAGTTTTAATGACAGCACAAGTTCCCCCTTGAGAAGCTAATAAATCCATCATCCCTAAAGCAGTCATTTCTTGTGAGAGCATAGGCATGTCTTTTGCAGTGGTGTTGGCTAATCTTCAACTGCATGGGATAAATCTCTTATCTGTTCCAAAGCTGCCATGACTCCGTAATTTGGAACGAGGGCACCAAAAAATCTTGTCCATGGTGTTTGTGTGTGTGTGTACAATTCTCTTCTAACAATGTGAACGATTCTCATGGCTGGTACCGCATGGCCCAGACCACATATTCCAGACCAACCGTTTGGAAGATATTCACAAGCCTTCACGCCACAAATCCAGTAAACATCCTTTGGTAGAGGTATGGAACAGCGATTAACCATTGTAGCAAGGTAGCTATAATAGTGGATTTTGGCTGGTTTTAGGCTTAACAAGCGGTTCTTCAGAAGGAGAGCATGTGGAGTCACAGTTTGGCCTGTGCTGCTCCTTTGCTCCCCTGCTCCCCTGCTCCCCTGCTCCCCTGCTCCTCTGCAGAGGTCCCAGGTGCTGGAGCTCAGCTACTTCCGGGCAGGAAGAAGAAGGAATCGGCTGGTTTCCGCTGCATGGTCGAGGAGTTGTGTTCTTGCAGTGGGATGCGTGGAACCAGGTTAGACGCCCCTCACACTTGACGGCGGTGTTGGTGGTGAGCAGGACGTGTTGAGGTTTAGACCAGCGAAGTTTCAGGGCGTTTTTCCGTCGGAACTCCCTGACACAGACCCAGTTGCCGGGTTGGAGGTTATGGCACGGTTTGTCACTAGGAGGAGACTGGACAGCTTTTACTTGTCTGTGGATTGACTGGACAGCAAAAGTTTAGAGTACAACAGAATGATATCATGGATTCATCCATGGCATGGAAGTCCATCTTCTTCATATATACAGAACTGAATTGCTTGGTATGGTCATAGGTCTACCCATAATCCTTTCATGAAGCGTGAGTTTTGTGCTTCCTAATGGGTGTTAACAGGTGTCAACATTGTCCATTTAAGTCCAGTTTAAAATTCTCTGCACATACAAAAACATTTTCATACATGAACATTTTCATACAAGAATAATTTCATATCCCTCACATAATGTCTATTTGCAGAGCTTCAAAAAAAATCACGGTGGGGGGAAGTGTTGATAATGTTTGCAATATTTTTATAGGATGCAAATCTTGGAGCTTATCAGTCTTTCAACACTATCTGACACATTCCCCCTTTTGCTCATCAGCTATCACGGGTACAAGGATGTGGGTGCAACAACGCGGCCGTCGTTGCTGACCCACAAATTATTTACATTTTTACAACCATGGGAATGCTACAATCCGTTTTTCCTTCACCTCAGTAGTCTTCTTGTAGGAGAGCTACATCATTAGGAGAAACCAGGTCGTTAGTGGGTATAGAAGGGCAAAGTTTTACGTAGACAGGTAAGCCAAATTTGGCAGTTTCTTTTGCTGCATGGTCAGCTGAAGCATTGCCTAGTGAAAACAGGGTTGGACTGGGTGTGGGCTTCACATTTAACAAAGCAATAGATGAAGGTAGTTGACAGGCTTGTAACAGTTCACCAATCAATTAACCACATTTATCTCCGAGGATGAGATAAATGCTCGGTTCGCCCACAATATATAAAATCTATAAAATACAATATACACAACCAAAAGCATATCTGGAATCTGTATAGATTGTAACAGTTTTACCTTTTGATCAGTATATAGTTTCATCTACTTGGGTGGAGCTGGAGAGGGGGGCGCTTTCAACAATTAAGAATTATCACAAATTGTATAACCTGCGTATGGTATTCCATCTTTATAAGCAGAGCCGTCAGTGAGGAAAACAGGAAAGGTCAGGACGAGTGTTAAAGACAGAGGTGTCAAAAGTATTCACATTCATTACTCAGGTAGAAGTATAGATATTAGAGTTCAAAAATACTCCTGTAGAAGTTGAAGTATCAACTCAAAATGTATTATATATACATTTTTTTCTAGTAAAAGTATAAAGTACTGGTTTCAAAAGTACTTAAAGTATAAAAGTAAAAGTAATATAAGCGGGGAAAAACCATTAAGGCTAAAAGCCATTGAAAATGAATGCATCTTAGTATAATGCAAATATATTAAAGAACCATATATGTGTACTATTGAGCATTAACATGTGTTTCAGAGAGCAGACACGTACAAACCAAATATGTTTATACTTCTCATCCAACCACAACCAAATTCACTCTATCCGGATGGCACAATTTACCTGGATAGTTTTTTAAAGGCCGAAATGAAATAGAGTAAGGCTGTTTTTTTAAAACGTAAGGAGTAAAAAGTAAAGATAATTGCGTGAAAATGTAAGGAGTAAAAGTAAAAACCGTCTGAAAAATAATTACTCCAGTGAAGCATACACAACCAAAAGTTCTACTTAAGTAAGGTAATGAGGTATTTGTACTTCGTTACTTGACACCTCTAGTTAGAGATTAGTTATACATGCATTCAGAGACGTTATAGTAGGCCACAGACAGATTTCCATGCACTTACATGATGAATTTTACCATAGGCAGGATAAGATTATGTAAATTGGGATGTTCTGATTTGGCTCACCCCAATGGGAGCCGATCATTGGCTGTTTCCTCTGCGCCTCCTCTCAGCGCTCAACCTGTGTAGGAAACACTTTTGAAAAAGACATTAGTATTTTCATACATTTCAGATTCTTTTTTTTGCGTTATCCAGGCCTACCCTTTGTGGAGGGCAATTAGCAAATATATATTTTGCATGTACCCTGGAGGGAATCCATCAATCTGATCTCGTGACAGACCACAATTCTCTTTTGCTGTCAAAATTGTTTTAGCATAAAGTTCCCTGGGATTATCAATTTTCCCTTTGAACTGTTAAGGCAATAAATACTGTGAAAAAAGGTCTGAGCTTGCTCTGGTGTGATTTTGGCAACAGCTGTGGGATTAAAAGGGAATTCTACAAGCATCAAGTACTTTGCGCATCAAGTACTTTACTTTTCAAATCATGTGGCAAAGTTAGTTTAACCGCTGTTTCCTCTAGCCATTTTGTTTATTAATTTAAAATCTCTTACCATTATTTGGCTCCAAATTTTGTAGGCAACAGATCTTGGATTTTTGTAAAATCCAGTCGTCATCAGAAGTGTCATCGTCATTTGATTCTTTAATCAGTTTCACCGGATAAAAGTTTTGATTTTATCATTTAACTGGTTCTCTAATTTCTTTTTCGTCTGCGTTGTGTTTTTAAATCCTTCTAGCCATCAGCTTTTTATTTTGATCAGTAAGCGAAGCTATTTGAGATTCTGCATTACGGCGTCTACCTTCATCCCTCCACAAATCTGAGGGAGTTTGAAGTGCTTTTTAGTTATTTTAACAATATTTAATACTAACTAAGTAACAAACAAAACTAACAAATAAAACTATCGGTACCGTGATTACCATACATGTATTTAAAGAACTGAAAAACTTCCCAAAAACTTTCCAACTATCAGTCTACCTGAGCATATAAATCATTCCTGTTGATGCAAAGAAGAGCGAGTCGATTCTTGCAGAAATGAAATATACTCCATTTTGGGGAGAGCGTGTCATCCCCACTTATAAAATAAAAGGGCAGTTTCTCTACATACAGTATGTCTATTTCTCACAAATATATCAATGTTCCAACACTTACGGACCCCACGTCCTGCATATGCATAAGAATAGTCCCCCTGGACTATCTTTTTATTGGTACCAGACCAACCATGGCGCTCTTGGCCATTTCTCTCTTTAATGTTACCCGAGATATTAAACCTTTTTTTTAGAAGAGCGAGTCAGATTCTTAAGGCAGGAGAAGCAGAACATTCTCACAACACAATCAAATTCAAGTGTTATGAAATTGTCAGCATTCCTAAAACATCTCTACAATAACCTTCCCAATAACACAAAATAATAATAAAAAATATAACCTTCACAACCACACAGCGGACTTACCTAAATTTAAGGATAACGTCAACTTTCTCTGGCACTCCAGTTCACAGACTTTCGACAACAGCCCAGAAACAATAATTTGGGATTTAAATGGATCCCTTACCTTTGAAAATTTAGATAGAGTCGCTGGTTGTGTCGTTGGTCTGGAAAAGGAGTTTCCGTCGAAGGTTTATTGTCAATCCGGGTCACAGCACCAAATGTTGAGGAATATTACAAAGTCCAGTTCAAGAGTCCGCTGTGGTATGAGAGATTTTATTCTAGCCGGCGTTCAGCAGACAGATACAGACAGTGTCTAGTTCGGTGGGCTGACATCGAAATGGTTCGTAACAAGCTTTTTTATATACAAGAACAAACAACAGAATTAAACAAGTCAGAGGCGTGGCCTTGCGGGGGGCTGGAAGCTGGTGCCTGTCCCAGCAGGGAGACAATGCGTTGCCGGCAAGGTGTCGTACCGGCAGGGGTCCTTAGCAACTGGAATTGCATGTCAATGAGCTGAGGGGGAGTTCAGGAGCCGTCCGCAGGGCGGCGTCGTGTCCCCGCAGGGGGTCTGCAGGGGCAGGGGTCCTTAGCAACTGGAATTGCATGTCAATGAGCTGAGGGGGAGTTCAGGAGCCGTCCGCAGGGCGGCGTCGTGTCCCCGCAGGGGTCTGCAGGGGGCCTCATCACACTGTAGTTGCCCACGTGAGCGTTGAAGTCCCCCAGTAGAACAATGGAGTCCCCCGTTGGAGCACTATCCAGTACTCCTCCCAGGGACTCCAAGAAGGCCGGGTACTCTGCACTGCTGTTCGGCCCGTAGGCACAAACAACAGTGAGAGACCTTTCCCCGACCCGAAGGCGCAGGGAAGCGACCCTCTCGTTCACCGGGGTGAACTCCAACACATGGCGGCTGAGCTGGGGGGCTATAACCAAGCCCACACCAGCCCGCCACCTCTCACCCTGGGAAACTCCAGAGTAGGGGAGGGTCCAGCCCTTTTCAAGGAGCTGGGTTCCAGAGCCCAAGCTATGTGTGGAGGTGAGCCCGACTATCTCTAGCCGGTATCTCTCAACCCCACGCACAAGCTCCGGCTCCTTCCCCCCCAGCGAGGTGACATTCCATGTCCCCACTGTGAGGGTTTTAGTCCAGGGATTGGGTCGTCGAGGCACCCCGCCACGACTGCTACCCAGTCCACATGGCACCGGCCTGCCATGGTCCTTCCTGCGGGTGGTGGGCCTACGGGAAGGTGGGCCCACGTTGCCGTTTCGGGCTGAGCCCGGCCGGGTCCCGAGGGCAAAGACCCGGCCACCAGGCGCTCACGGTGAGCGCCTGGTGGCCGGCTCACCTACGAGCCCCAACCCCTGGCCTGGGTCCAGGGCGGGGCCCCGGTGACGCCGATCCGGGCGACGTAACGGTCCTCTGATTTCTCCTCTTCATGGTAGGCTTTGTGAACCGCTCTTAGTCTGGCCCGTCACCCAGGACCTGTTTGCCATGGGAGACCCTACCAGGGACGTAAGTGCCCCCGACAACATAGCTCCTTGGATCACTCGGGCACACAAATCCCTCCACCACAATAAGGTGGCGGTTCAAGGAGGGACAGAAAAAGCAAAGAAACATTAACAGATAGTCAATCGCACTTATAAGCTTCAAAAATAGCTTTACAAAACATTTTATTAAAAACCAAAAGAGAATGACATGTTTTTAAATGTATGTTGGCATCATTCCAGAATGTAACTCCTGTAATGGAGACACATCTCTTTTTCATACCTTTTTTAGCTTTTTGTACAGTAAAATTGCAGACACCTCTAAGATTATAATGAGTCTCCTGAATTGAAAAAACCCTCTGTATTGAGTCAGGAAGCATTTTTGATTTTGCTCTGAACATAATTTGCATGATTTTATAATAAAACAAATCATAAAATTGAATAACATGAGAATTTAGAAAAAGTGGATCTGTGTGAGCATATAGTAATCAGCCTTATTGATGATACGTATGATACGCTTTCAGGATCCTGAGCAGGTTGATGTGATCGTCCCCTGGATTGGGGCACCTGGTTGAGTTTAAATCCCTTCACTTCAGTTTAACTTTGCATACAATGAGTTGGGGGTCCAAAACCAGTAAAACTTGGTAGCTTGCTTATCACTAGTTAAAGCATCTCATAGACGTTCATCAGCTATGATCTTTTTTCATTGTACAGCTAGTACAACTAGAAAACTTCAGGAAACTTTGATATGGCCATGCCCTACGGCCAGTACTCCAGTTGTAAAAAAAAAAAAATCAGGGGGGATGGTGGATTTTATCATATGGGGACAGATAATTTGTGCTGATTACAAATAATATAATATATTACAAATAATAGCAGTGACCAAAACACCTGCAGAAATACTGCAGGGATGACATAGCAGCAGTTAAATGCAGCCTTCTGTAAGCTTTAAATATCCACTGGGCTTACATCAAATACATCAAAACACAACAATAAAAAACACTTTTCTGAACTTATCAATATGACTCTGTCCTAGTTGGCCATATGTTCCACAGCAACCCGAGTGGGATCAAGGTCTCTACGATATCGCGTTGCCGTGCAACAAGCGCCCAAAGTTCCGTTAGCATCAAAATTAGCATAGTTGAATATCTCATAAACCATTTGTGGCAGGGTGGAGGTGAAGCCAGTCAGGAGATTGGGTACAGGTGTATCCAATCAACCTCTCCACCCTGCCTCCCTTCATAAGGAGCAGCTGCACTCCAGAGAGGGGCTGCTGCTGCTGGGAGAAGGTTCTGCTTGTGCACGTTGGGTGCCACTGTAGCAGGTCTCGTTGCTACGGGGATCACTCAAGACAGCAGATACCGGGATTTGGGTAGAAATCTTTTATTCGCCAGAAGCAAACACCCACACGTGCACAAGCAGAACCTTCTCCCAGCAGCAGCAGCCCCTCTCTGGAGTGCAGCTGCTCTTTATGAAGGGAGACAGGGTGGAGAGGTTGATTGGATACACCTGTACCCAATCTCCTGACTGGCTGCACCTCCACCCTGCCACACCGTTATAGCTAGCAGGATGAGACTAAAATATGTTGTAGTACAATGTGTCCCGGGTTTGTCAATGTTGTAATGATGTCTGTACGATAACCTGTTGCCTAGCAACAAGCATCCAAAATAAAATTGTTTCAAAATTGTAATTATGTCTGTCTGTCTGTCTGTCTGTCTGTCTGTCTGTCTATCTATCTATCTATCTATCTATCTATCTATCTATCTATCTATCTATCTATCTATCTATCTATCTATCTATCTATCTATCTATTAAATGTATACATTAAATGTAACCGGACATGGTTTCATTTTATTATTTTTTTATTTCAAGGAGCTTTGCTTCATACAAAATGTTCAATGTAGAAACAATTGCAGAATTCAAAGTCTGGCCAAGAAACATAAAATCAGGCAAACAAACATTTCACTAAATCCCACGACCCAAACAAAGGAAGGTTCTAGCTCTGCTGCATGGGATTCAACTACCAACCATGTTAAATACTGTTTTAAATAGAAACAAGTCTTTTAAACAAACCCCACAGTTTATATCAAATATTAAAAATAAATAACCAAAAGTCACATGGTATCTAAAAGTACTAAGTACATGCACATACATAGTTAGAACATGCAAGCGTCTGTATTCCCGATGGCATGTTGAATTAGATTTTCTTGACTATGACAGCACACGTATGTTTGCTTGACATCGCTTGAGAAAGTGTTCGGAAGATATTTTTTTTCCAAAATGTAATGAAAGTGTTGAAATGATAAATATCCTTTTGAGATAAAAAAAGGTCATTTTGACAACGTTCCAGTCTGACGAGTATAAACTTGTTATTGCGACCAAACAGAACGCGTCTATTCTCACTGTGCGCCAGATAATTTGACATTGTTGAAGTGGGTAAATGTTATGCATGCAGGTACATGTAATCTGTCTTTTGTATACACTTTGTGCCGTTATGCTTTTATAGTCTTTTTTTGTTTGCATGTTTTTGTAATATTTCCTATAAAACATTTGGTCACA
Source organism: Cololabis saira (assembly GCF_033807715.1). Classification (NCBI taxonomy): domain Eukaryota; kingdom Metazoa; phylum Chordata; class Actinopteri; order Beloniformes; family Belonidae; genus Cololabis; species Cololabis saira. The sequence goes on along the minus strand of NC_084595.1, from coordinate 45,090,198 downwards.
ATCATGCTGAAGCCTGACCAGCGTTTGAAGCTACAGAATGGACGCAGAGATAGGTTTGTCTTGTTGCATAGCCCTAATTGCTTTAACCGTGTCTTCCTCTCACCAGCAACCAGAGAATCAGAGTTCCAGTTAACCAGAGTTCCAGAGAACCAGAGTTCCAGAGAACCAGAGTTCCAGATAACCAGAGTTCCAGAGAACCAGAGTTCCAGTTAACCAGAGTTCCAGAGTTCCAGAGTTCCAGAGAACCAGAGTTCCAGAGAACCAGAGTTCCAGTTAACCAGAGTTCCAGAGAACCAGAGTTCCAGAGAACCAGAGTTCCAGAGAACCAGAGTTCCAGAGAACCAGAGTTCCAGAGTTCCAGAGAACCAGAGTTCCAGAGTTCCAGAGAACCAGAGTTCCAGAGTTCCAGAGAACCAGAGTTCCAGAGAACCAGAGTTCCAGAGTTCCAGAGAACCAGAGTTCCAGAGAACCAGAGTTCCAGAGAACCAGAGTTCCAGAGAACCAGAGTTCCAGAGAACCAGAGTTCCAGAGAACCAGAGTTCCAGAGAACCAGAGTTCCAGAGTTCCAGAGTTCCAGAGAACCAGAGAACCAGAGTTCCAGAGAACCAGAGAACCAGAGCTCCAGAGAACCAGAGTTCCAGTTAACCAGAGTTCCAGTTAACCAGAGTTCCAGAGAACCAGAGTTCCAGTTAACCAGAGTTCCAGAGAACCAGAGTTCCAGAGAACCAGAGTTCCAGTTAACCAGAGTTCCAGAGAACCAGAGTTCCAGTTAACCAGAGTTCCAGAGAACCAGAGTTCCAGAGAACCAGAGTTCCAGTTAACCAGAGTTCCAGAGAACCAGAGTTCCAGAGAACCAGAGTTCCAGTTAACCAGAGTTCCAGAGAACCAGAGTTCCAGAGAACCAGAGTTCCAGTTAACCAGAGTTCCAGAGAACCAGAGTTCCAGAGAACCAGAGTTCCAGAGAACCAGAGTTCCAGTTAACCAGAGTTCCAGAGAACCAGAGTTCCAGAGAACCAGAGTTCCAGAGAACCAGAGTTCCAGTTAACCAGAGTTCCAGAGAACCAGAGTTCTAGTTAACCAGAGTTCCAGAGAACCAGAGTTCCAGAGTTCCAGAGAACCAGAGTTCCAGAGAACCTCCTGGTAAACCGGCAGCTCCTGCAGCACGGCCAGTCTGTGCTGCACACTGCTAGAAAGCAAAAACACAACAAAGAGGTGTATAATGAAAAAAAGATCTTCCTCCTCTAAAATATTATTTTTTATTTTTCTCCTGCCTGGCCCTAATACTCTTCCATAGTGATGTGACCGGCGTTACTGATACACATTTCATTTAAAAAATACCCACAGTGCAGAATGATGACATTAATCATATAACGGCGGCGTGGAAGAGGATTGAGGGGCAACCTGACAGGTCAGGCTTACCGTGAAACATTAAAAAAATCTGATTTAGGACCACATATAAAAGTGACCCCGGTCTGATGTGAAAAAAGGCTGTTAAGAAAAAAAAAAAAAAAGAAATGTGACAGGGTTGGATTATGTCAGATGTGTGGCCACTTCAGACACCCAAAAGTGTGCACTGAAGTACAGAAAAGGCATTTTATTTGTTATGTTTTCATCATACACCTCCTTTAATGATCTAACCTTTAGGAGTAAATAAAATTGGGAAAAAAACAACAAACTTAGCACATGTAGATGCTACAAGACAGGATTTTCAAATTCAGGGGTCTTCAGCTGCCTGCATCAGATCACCCGGAAGCAAAACTGTCCATAAATGTGGAGGATGTGTCTCCCAACATCCTCCGTAAAACACACACTTCCAAAGTGCAGAGTGGAGAAAGGCCCAAGTCATGTGACCTGAATGCTACATTCATGCTAACCGCTTACTGCTCAAAAATGCCCAAACACAGTGAAATTATAAGATTCCTGAATAAACCAGCCAAAGACCACAACCTCTACTGGGATAACCTGCAGGTTGTTGTGCAATTCATAATCTGATTTGTCAATTCATCGTTTCAGTAGTTGTTCGTTGCAGCCCTACCCTGAGAAAACTTTCTGAAGATTGATGTCATTCAAAAAGATGGACTTCTTTTCTTTCATGACTCCATCGTCCCTCCATCGTCCCAGCTGCTGTCTGGTGTTTTTGGACAAACAGCCAACAGGAAATCCATGAACTCCGAAGTCTACACTCATACAATTTATAGGAGATTATCGAAGAATTTACAATAAGAAATGAAAGTAACAAGGATACAAAACTGACATTTACATTTATACAGTGTAACACGTATGAGCCGAGGAGCTCAGCTGTCCAGGACTTTATGGCCCTGGTAGGGTCACCCAGGACAAACGGGTCCTAGCTGAGGAGCCAGACAAAGTGCAGATCAAAAGAAAGAAAAGGGCCCTGCCCCTTCTCAACCTTTCCCCGACCCTGAACCTAACCTGGGGCTTGCTGATTGGGCCGGAGCTTCGGGAGCTGCGTGCTGGCCTGCGGCCCCCACCCCCGGTCATCCCGCTGCTGCTTCCACCTGCCTGCGGTCCCCACCCCAAAGTAGTGGCCAAAGACGGGGACCCTGGCAGTCCAATCCTCGACTGCAGATGGTTGGAGGGGACACGGAATGTCACCTCTCTAGTGGGGAAGGAGCTTGGGCTTCAGTGAGTTGTCCAAGGTGAGAGACGCTGCACAGAGGTGGGCATACTTACTGCCCCCCGGGTTGGTCACTGTACATTGGGGTTCACACCAGGGTTAAGGACTTTTGTCCAATGAAAAAACATGACGGAGGGTATTTGAGGGTTGGTGGTCCCCCTCTTTAAAAGGAACCCTGGTTATTAAGACTTGTAGGCCCTAATAAGCCACAATTGTTCTCTTATACTAAAATATGTTGTTAGAAACACATAAAATAATGTAATTGCTTTAAAAATCTACAATGTTTTACATATTTTGACCTGCAGGAGGCGCCATGTTTTACCTGCGCAATGCATTCTGGGGGTGATGACGTAGTCCGGTTGCTCTGGGAAGATAAGCCACGTTAGTTTAACTGCGACAGGTATCTAAAACATAGATGAGCAGCACTCTCCTGGTCGTGGAGGCTGACGAGGGAGCCCATAAGACGTCTCGGTTGAGGCAAACTGGCTCAAAGTTCTCGTGTGCTGTGATGCACGGGAGATCAGTGCATTAAACACTAATATTAGTATAGTATATCTATAGTATAGTATAACTATAGTATAACTATAGTATAGTATATCTATATATATACTTAGTATATCCTTTTTTTTTTTTTTTTTTTACCTTGTCTGCACACATATTATTGATTGATACCATGACGGTAGAAACCAAAAGTGTATATATGTGCATTATTACTATATGTAATATATACATATATATACGCACACATATGCGTACACATACATAAATATACACATACAAACCCAGTGTTTTTTTTTTTTTTTTACTTAGTATATCCTAATGCAGCGGCGCCGCCAGCCGGAATCCTGTACGCACTGTGCGTACCCTTTTTTTGAAGGATTTATTTGTGGTACGTGCTGGGTCCACCGTTGGATGTTACCATGACAGACCAGAGGCTGAGTGGACTGGCCCGGGAGTTTGACGACACGGGGAGGCACAGACTTCGCTTCAAAAAGGGAAGAACACCATTATTGAATTTAATGACTATTCTGATCATTTTGGTGGAGCCACATATGGCTGGGGTTTGAATTGTAGCATCGGCTATCTGCTAGTTGAAACGTGTGGTCGGTTAGCCTATTTGAGTTTTATGGTGCTTTTATGATGTTTTTATAGTTCATGCTTTATGGTGCTGTACTTTTCTTTTTTTTTACTTTTTTGTAGGTGCGCCGTCACCTTAATGTTTAGTTGTGTTTTCATCTGTGTTTCTGGTGGGCCGACACCATAATGTTTATGTTTGCATCTGTGTGGAGTTGCGCATAATAATGTCACCATGTGTAGTGCGCCGTGCGCACGTTATCCAATTTGTCACTGCAAAGTTTTGTTTGAGGCAAAAAGATCTTTGAAATACTTATTGAACTCTGAATAGCCAACAGATCTATCCTCTCCCTAATGGATAGTGGAATATTCAGGCCGAGTGGGACCCTGAAATTAGCTGTATAGAGCAGTGGACGGACTGTTTCTGTGCCTACTATGAAATTGAATCTAATGATTTTGTCCCACTCTCGCCTCATCCCGTCTTTCTTGAGATATGTTTTCAGTGTTGTCCTCCTCCTTGACCTTGTGCTCGGGTTCAAATGTAAATGGCTGAACAGATGACATGTTTATCCTCTGGATTATCTGGTTGAACAGTCACAACAGTGTACGGGGGCCAGCAGGTGCAACCGACTGACGTCACTACCCAGAATGCATTGCGGTGTAAACAACAATGGTGAACTACGAGTTAAATTATATTTTCCAATTTTATAAAAACGAAGACATCAAAAAGGTTTTTTATATCACATTGTTATAATTGATACCAACATTTATCTTTTAAGACCTACATGTCTTAATAGCCAGGGTTCCCTTTAAGAAGGGAGACCAAGGTCAAGATGGAGTGTGAAGACACTGGGATGAGAATCAGCATCTCCAAATCCGAGACCATGGTCTTCAGTCGGAAAAAGGTGCATTGCCCCCTCCCTGGGTAGGGAGTGCCCCGAGTGAAGGAGTTCAATCATCTCGAGGGCTTGTTCACGCGTGAGGGAGGAATGGAGCGGGGAGATGGATGGGCGGATCGGTGTGGCTGCAACGATCTGTCTTACCGTCTACGTTTCTACCTCACCTACGGTCAGGAGCTGAGTGGTGACCGAGAGAACAGGACGGTGGATACAAGCGCTGGAACTGAGCTTCCTCTGAAATACGGTGAACACAGCTGCTTTCTCTGCTCTGGTTTGTGTAAAATCTCTCTTTAGCTTTAAATACACGCTTCACTCGCTGAAAAAAGAGAAAACATCTTCATTACAATATTTAATATGAATTGCTTGGATTACTGCTATAAATCCGCTGTTCTTTGAGAGGATGAAGAAGATAAAACTATTAAAAAAAAGACATGAAAAATATATCAAACAACCAGTGCGAATTTAAACACACACTTAAACCGTCCAGAAAAGTTAGAACGGATCACTAAAACTGAAAGGACACCCCCTCCACCTCCCCTGACCTCCACCTGATGGGCAGTACTGGTTTCTGAAGAAGACAGGAGCGTTTTAGGGCCATGCAGCAGCACAAAACCAAACAAAAACATCCTTGACCAGATCTGTTGTCCATATATATATGTGTGTATCTATATATATATATATATATATCATGTACATACATAAACAACAAAATAAGTCATTTTTAGGTGATTTTTCCACACCCAGGGTTCAAGCGTACTGTCGGTGTAGACGCTGCTTTAGATAAGGCTTGTCTGCATTCGTCTTCCTGCAGAGCTACGTACAGAATGAAGCAAACATCGACTCTGGTATGGATGCATTAGAAAACAGTTGGTGTTGCATCTTCTACAGTTTATCTAAAAGGATAGGCACTTTGTCTTAAAACATTTGCAAATAAGTCTGTAAGAAACCTTAGACCTGAAACAATGGCAAACTGTTAGCAGTTCATGTACACATGACACACCTCTGTTTTTCATGTCACTCAAGAAATGCACACAACAGAAAGAAAGAGAACATCAACAAGGAACATTTACAGTCAGACATTTTCATTACCATGCATTATTCAGTACTTCTCTCCTAAAGTTAGAAAGAGAGGTTAGCTTGGTAAAACAGTGGTAAAACCTGCTGCTGGGCAGCACGTCCTCTGTTCAGCCCAGTTGGAGGGAATGTCACAAAGAATCAGGCATCATGGAATGGCAGAGTTGTAAAGTAAAGACTATCAAAGCTGTCTGTGCAGTGCTGTAATGTCTGAGGTTTGCCAACAGCTCAAATTAACCCCGGGCTCATTTCTATCCTCGTCTCAGGAGTCACAGTGCACCTCTCTCTGCTGAAACCGACACATGTTCGTCGCTAACGCGCAGCCCGTGTGGCTGAAGTCATGTCTTGTCTGGAATCGTCCTCCCATTTAGACAAATCTGCAATGTGCCTCTTCCATTTTTGTGTGTACAGGAACAGTGCTGTGCCGTCAAATCTTAGGAATTCTTTCCCCAATATAATTTCAAAATGATTTATTTCCAGCAAACCAGAATCTATGGATAAAGATGCATTTTGGTGTTAAGAATGTTGCTGTCGGCCGTGAAGCGTTGGTGTCAGTGTTGAATAGTCCTGAGATACTGAGGCCACTCTTATTTGCATCTTCTGTACTCCGGTGTGCACGTGTATGGGTTGTAATACTGAATTCAAAGGGAGCTTGATCAGTGTAGGACCAGAGTAAAAGGGAATTTAGCAACTGTAAAATTACACTTAGCCTTTAATCACGAGCATATTACGTGGATCTCAGGGTCTGACATTGTCCCGCTCTCCTAACTCTAAACTCGTCAAATTGCTCTGCCCTCTGGTGTCCTCTGTTCACTCATGGGTTGCTGCTACACTATCCCATCTCAATTCAAGGTCAGTGGCAAACCAGATATGGCGCCAATGTCATTGCTTTCTTACAGGAATGTTAGTTTTTCATCCCAGCATCTCCCTCAGTCGACTGGTTGGCAGAGTTGGGTAGTAACGTGTTACATTTACTCTGTTACATTTACTTGAGTAAGTTTTGGGAAATGTTGTACTTTTAGGAGTAGTTTTGAATCACTATACTTTTTACTTTTACTTGAGTAGATTTGTGAAGAAGAAACTGTTCCTCTTACTCCGCTACATTAGGCTACGTTGAGCTGTTACTTTTCTTTTATCCCTTTTATCCACGTACGCGTCAATCTCATGACATCACTGAGTGATTCTTTGGGAACAATGTTTGTTTTTGCATGTTTTGTCACATTTACAGAGACTCAAACACACACAGAGTTTCTATGAGTTCATGTTTGTTCTAGTTCTGCTGGTTAAAAAAGAAAAGTACAAAGGCTTGACATTTTGTGCTACTTGTGCTTAATTTATTTTTTTAATCTGTTATTTTATTTATTTTATTATTTATTAAAGTACTTGAATTTACTTTAAGATTATTTTAATTTAAGCTATTTTTTATTAATTTTAATTAATTTTATTGATTTAATTTGCCTGAATATGATTATTTTGTACTTTTGTTGTTTTGAATGGTTGTGTTAAAAAAATAAATCAGACGTTACTCAACAGTTACTCAGTACTTGAGTAGTTTTTTACTTTTACTCAAGTAATTATTTGGATGACTACTTTTTACTTCTACTTGAGTCGTATTATTCTGAAGTAACAGTACTTTTACTTGAGTACAATTTTTGGCTCCTCTACCAGCTCTGGTCATTAGCCAACACGTTAATGTGAGTCCCTCTCCGATAAATCCCTGCTGCTAGCTGGTGAAACGTGACTGCTGAGCATCAGAGGGTCACTCAGAAACGACGGCGTCGCTTCATTTACGCCTCCAGCAAGAGTAGGAAAAAAGGGAAAAAGTGCAATATATCAGAGAGAAAAAAACATTTATATTTGTGGTCGCCCCTCCCAGGGATATGCTGATATGCTGCAAGAGATCATGAGTAAACAGAGAAAAAACAAACACCCGAAGTTCAGTGAGGACGTACTAAGGGACCGGGTGAGGGAGGAGAGACGGAGCTGGCAAGCATAAAGTTTGAACAGCCGAGGACACGAGGGCAGAAACCGAAGCAACCGGAACACGAGCACACCTCTGAGAGCAGGAACAACGTTGGGAGAGAGCGCTACAATACCTGGAAGTCAATTAAAGATTCTACTCTCAAACTAAAGAGATAAAATATCCTTTCTTACCCTGACTGTCTTTCACTTCTGCAGCATGTGAACATCTGAAGAGCTGCTCAAATATGTCAAGCCAAATCTCATGGATAACCCGTCTGGAGCGGGCTCGTCAGCATCACAGGTGATGGGTGTGTCATGGATTATTTGCAATAAAGCTGATGTGTTTGCTGGTCATTGCTACTAATTCATCCAGTGACGCTATAACCAGTACTCGAGTTGTAAAAGAAATCAGGGGGGATGGTAGATTTTATCATATGGAGACAGATCATTTGTGCTGATTACAAATAATATAATATATTACAAATAACAGCACTGACCAAAACACCTGCAGAAATACTGCAGGAATGACATAGCAGCAGTTAAATGCAGCCTTCTGTAAGCTTTAAATATCCACTGGGCTTACATCAAATACATCAAAACACAACAATAAAAAACACTTTTCTGAACTTATCAATATGACTCTGTCCTTCACAGGATAAGTAACATGGATCACTGCAAAAACTCACAATCTTAACAAGAATATTTGTCTTATTTCTAGTTAAAATGTCTCATTTTAGTAAAAAAAAATCTCATTACACTTAAAATAAGACTCATCACTGGAAAAAACAACAATTTTCACCTGTTTCAAGTAGATTTTCACTTAAAATAAGTCGAAAAATCTGCCAGTGGAACAAGATTTTTTTGCTTGTAATAAGAAGACAAATCCTCTCCCACTGGCAGATTTTTCTACTTATTTCAAGTGAAAATTTACTTGAAACAGGCGAAAATTGTCAAATAAGTTATTTTTCTGGTGTTATTTTTCTGGTGATGACTCTAAATGTTGAAATAGCAGTAAAACCACATTTATTGATGAAATGACATAAGGGATGGAAAGTGGGGGATGGCAGTTTTACAGGGGGGATGATTTGGACCGTTTTTATTTCAGGGGGGATGCCATCCCCCCTCATCCCCCCTCAACTCCAGTACTGGGTATAACTGCATCTCCAACACGCCTGATGAGTCTGAATCATTAAAAACACGTCTGGCCAGCACTTCTGTCTCCTCCTCACGCTGGATTGGGGCCAGACTGCACAGTAAACCCACAAACTACCGACCTCTGAGGTACAAACCTGTAAAACCGGGGACGGATCAACCCTGGACAAATATCTGCCACACACTACACACCACCACGGCTGTCTCGGAATCTGCTGACATCTTTAGCGAAGATCGGAATAATTATAAAACAACCCTACAAGGTGTCTTTTTAAAGCTGCACTAATAAATATTTGTATAATTACGATAAGCAAAATAATGAGGTGTAAGCTGAAGGCCATGTCGTACCGGGGAGAGTGACCACTGTTATACTGAAGACGCTTCTCAGTGGAGCAGACACAGATCAGCTGGTGGAGACGAGTCCTAATGAAAGGCTGCTAAGAGCTGGAGCCTTTTGGCAAAGTCTTCGGAAAAAACGCCAGAAAATCTCCAGAAAGTGTCCGCGGAGAGTTGGTACGGAAGTGTCGTAAATATTCCAATCTGAACTCAAATGACGCGTCACTGTTCAGTCGGATAAGAAAAGAAGCTTCTCGTGAATAATGGTGCAATGCCGTGTGAAGTCAGCTAAACAGCTGGAATACTCTGGAATGGCTGAAACAATTCACCGCTGGTGCCGGACATGTGAAACAGACACGAGGCTACGCGAGCAGACGAGCGTCCGTCAGTCTGCAAACCAGATCCAACCCACATTTGAGAGGATTATGGAAAACTGGCCGGCAGAAGGCTAAAGAAACAGCATGGCAGTAGTCACAGTAGCTGACATTCACCACGACTGGTGTGCTCACTAGTTTCCTGTTATATACGCCAACATGCAGTTTTTCAAATTTCAAGTTGTCCATATTAATTTGGATACATTACTGTTAATTTAGCATTTTGCTGTTAACTCCTGTGGAAAGCTTTCAAATTAGAATAAGACCAGGCCTTTGGTCGTATTCAAAAACCCATGCTCTAATGAGTGCTCGTGTCTGTGTCTGCTGGCTGTTTGCTGACATACTTGTCTCACACAAGGGGAACATTTGTGTCGCCTCCAAATGGGAGGGTGAAACATGGGACACACTGGTAATTGTTTTTATAAACTGCTATTTGTCCAAAAAGTTAACTGCACAGAGCACAACCCCACCTTCCCAAAGATGGAAAAAGGCAGCAGGTGTAGCACGAGAACCGTCGTGTGAATGACAAACCAGTCACTCCGGAATAAAACAGCAAATACGTCAGTACTTTGCCTGAAGGCTTTGCCTGAAAAGAGCTTGAACCTTTAGGTGAGAGTCGGCCAGTCGTCTATGTCCACGTCCATGGACCTCTCCCATTTCCAGAGTCCTGGTGTGTTATGCTTGAATGTATAAAGTGGCTACGTCAGGTCATGTCATGTTGGTTTGGTTTAAAATGGTGGTGTCAACAAAACACTGGAGTTAAAGCGAGAACAGCCATGGTCGGATATCTCAGGAGGGCTATCGCAGATCGCTCTTCTGTTTGGTAATGCTACGTGCTCTTTGGTGGAGAGGATTCTTATAAAGCATCCCCCTCTTCACATGTGTTCTTCATCCTTCACTCTCCACATTTGGGTTACAATTCAGCATCAAACACACAGTGACAATGTAAACGAAAGCCTTTAAAGAAGATGATAAAACTCATCACAAATCTTCCAAAAATGCATTAAAAAAGGTACGTTTAAAGCCATGCTAGCACCATTCACCCTCCTCTACCTCCTGTACCTCCGGACCTTGGTGCCAGAGCCTGAGCTGGTGTCAGCCCCAAGACTGAAGTGGTACCCGTTGGGTACGTCAAGCTCTACACCAAGAGTTGGGAGTAGGGCTCCCATGGCGCGAGGCAGTGTGGTCCGAGATGAACTCCCGGCACTGGAGCTGGGGGAGTGTGACGGCGTGTCCTGGAAGACATCCAACTGGTCCTGGAGGCTGCCGTGGGGGCTGCCCGGGGTCTCTCCATGGCCCCGGCCCAGGAAGGGCTCGGAGCAGATCCGAGTGACGGGACAGGGGGAGTGGTGGGAGCCGCCGTGGCGGAGGGCCGTGTGCTCCGACAGGTCGCGGCTCAGCCGGCTGGGGATCCAAGACGCCTGGCTGGACACGCTGTGCACTGGGGAGGAAGTGGAAGTCTTGTATGCGACGCCGGGTCGCGGGGTGAGCGGGGTCTGCGGGAGCTGCCGACGTCCACGGCTCGGTGCGCTAGAACTGGAGTTCAGAGCCACCACACCGTCTTTAACCCAACCACTGCCCTAGATGAAAATTGAACAAGCAATTTGAAATAACAGAACGATGAGGAAAATGAGTAAGACGAGAAAAGAAAATGGAGAGAAAAAAAGGATACAGCCACCAAAGGAAGGAAAGACAAGTGCGATTTGTGATTGACACAACAGATTACAGAGAACAAGAAACAGACGGAAAACACAGAAAAGACAGAATGAGAGAAGAAACACAAATGGAAAGGTAATGTTTGATGAAATGGATGGAAAATGATGAAAAGAGAAAGTGGGAAAAGTGAAAGGCCATGAGATACTGTACTAAAGGAAGACAGAAGAGAAAGTAGTAGTAAAAGGATGCAAGGATCACATTAACACTAGCTACGTTTACATGCAGTCAATAACCCTTTTCTAACCAGAATATTAGCAATAACCCGGTTGTGCACGGCCATGTAAACACCAATAACCTCTTTGAATAACCCGAATTTGCTCATATTCCGGTTTTTAAAAACCCGAATATGAGCCCTGGGTTACTCCTTTTCTAACCCGAATATTTGGTCATGTAAACGTCTAACGGGATTTCCCCATCAAACGGAACAGGAATTTGTTTTCTGCACATGTTCTTTTCACAAGGAATCTTGCTCTTTTGAGTCCAGGAAATACTAAACATGGAGAAACCAAGACCAGGAGGAGACTAATCACTTCATAAATGTAATGAAAGATATGAACATTTCTGCATTTGTAGACGGTAGAAAGTACCGGGATAGCCAGATTTAAAAGAAGGTGAGAGAAAAGTTCCTGGAAGCAGGATTTGTACGAACGCCAGACCAGATCAAGCTCCGCTGGAAGACGCTGAAAAAGGCGAACTACAGGGACAAGAAACAAAACGGTACCAGCGGGTGCGATTATCCGCCGTGCTGCTGTTATTAAGGCCGGAGCACTGACAGTGCGAAGGCCCTATTGTATCTGTAGGAATTTATTTTTTATTTTTTCTCGTTTTTATTTCTCCGACAAAATGAGGGCCTTTTTTCCCCCTAAACGTGCCCCAAAAGTCACCAAATTTTGCACGCAAGCCAGGCCTGGCGAAAAATTTGACATATGGTTTGCATTAATGGGCGTGGCCTAATGGCTCAACAGCGCCCCCTAGAAAACTTTGTTCCTCAAGCCCCACAATACGGTTCGACGTACATGCAAGAACATCGGTACACACCTGTATAATGTCACAACTTAAAGAAAAGTCTCTTGGCGCCATGGCCGAAACCCAACAGGAAGTCAGCCATTTTGAATTAATCGTGTAATTCTGGCGCAATTTATGCCATTCCTTCGGCCGTTTCTTCGCCCGAACCGTAACGTGCACCCAGGTGTGTTATACATCAAAATGTGCGTCTCCATCCTGCGACGATGCACATTACTTTTCTCAGTCAAAAGCGTTACCGTGGCGACGATAGACTGATTTAGCCTGACCCCTTCTTCTGATTGGTCAATATTTGATAGTCCCTATTTTCTGCTATAACTTTTGAATGGTTTGACATAGAGTCATGGGTGGTGTCATCTGACTCGTTTTTGAGTAGCCTACTTCCTATTTTCTGCAATAACTACATGCAAGTCATACAAGCTTCCACTGAACGTGCACAAGGGTGGAGGGCCCGTTCATCGCTGCTTGCAGCTTTATTTGTTATTGTTTTGGGTTTGGATACAGGAAGAAGCAGCGGAAATGACAGGAATTGCGTCATGACATTCTCCGTGCGTCGCTGGTTTGATCCAGATATCCCAAATGATTAATCACCATGTATACAGGGATAACCCTGTTTGCTCATGGAAACATATTATTCCCAATGTTTCAGTAACCGGAATATTGACCTTAACCCCAATTTTGACTGCATGTAAACGTAGTCACTGCTTCTCAAAGGTGTACGCTCTATCAGCGGTTCCGGAGAAGTACCGGAAGTACCGGATCCAGTTACTGCTGATGGAAAACTGTGGCTTCTAGTTTCATGGCAGTCATAGAAAAACGCACATAGAGAAACCCAGGTACTCCTTTAGAGCTTGCTGAATTTACTTCAGTTCAATAATACTTCACTTATCCCCAGAGGGACAAGTATTTACACCTGCCCCTCAGAATCCAGGTAATGCCTTGTACGTTTTAGCCACACTAAATGGTATGCTGCCATCATGAAACCATTACTGTGAGGTAAAGAGTATTAACATGGACAATTTCTTCAATCTGAACATCTGATGTGTTTTTTGTGAGTTCAGTTGTGGATAAAATATGGGTTTACTTTTAGGCTTAGGCTATTAACACCCGGGTGCAAGTACTGATGCGTAGGCTATTTACACCCTGCTATTCAGGTATTCACACCACTTTTGATAAACTTCGTTTAATCTCTTCAAAATATCTTATAATGACATAAGAGCAAAAATTGTTCATACAAAAGTGTGGGAGCAGACGTTTGACATGGTTTCAATTTCAGAGTGCTGCACATGTGCATGGGCAAGTGAAAAAGCTCCTTCTGTTGCAGACACGTTGGTGCACATGCACATGGGCAACACATTTGTTTTCATATGTCAACAGGGTGTGAATAGCTCAGCTGGTGGGGGCTGATATTTGTACCATAGACATATATACGTAGACGCCCCATCGAGCGCTGAGCCGTACGTCAAACGTCGCCGCCATATTGGATGTGGCAAGACTGCGCATAAAGCGCCTTTCTACAAAGAAATGTACGTTTTACGTCTCATTTATTCATTCACACACGCACTAATATACTTGGGAAACAGTTAGGCACCAAATATAATATATAACATTTTTCAAATGGCAAAAATAAGAACTTTATTGATCCCACATAGGAGTAATTCATGTTATATCAGCTATAGAGAACAAGGTAGTGCCGGAAAACAATATATATCCCCCCTCACAAAAATGAGAAAAATAGAGAAACATATTTTCTCATCAACAAAACAAATTTTAATTTAACATATTTGAACAATTTTTCAGACAATAAAATAACATTTGAACCATTTTTCAGATAATAAAATAACTGAAAAAAAGGTTCAAATATGTTATTTTGAAATTTTTGAAACTTGAAAAATGTCAAATAAGTTTATGTAATGCCACATGCAATATGGCGTATCGCAGCAGCGGGCAAGAACACTCGATGTGGCGTCTATGTATATATGTCTATGATTTGTACCCTGGTGCAAATAGTCACTCTGTTATTTTTATTTACATTTAACAGTGTCTAAACCTTTTCGGGATTGTAAGGGAACTTGCATCTTTATTATTTGTATGCGTAAAGCTCTTACATCAACCAATCATGCTTTTGGACTGTGGAAGAAGCTGAAGTACCCACAGAACACCCAAGCACATCAGTAACGTTTATTGGACAGGCAATAAGAAAACTGAGATACCTGAAGTGAAAAAGGGGGAACTGAAGTGTTGTAGATAAACTGGGAAACCGCATCAGTTATAAGCTTATTTTCTTAACAGCCATGAAACTAGAGGGCTTTACCTCCACTGAGGAGGAATCAATAGATCCCTAAAAGCTCAGAATTACGGAAGAGTATCAGGGCCAGGCAAGAGAAAAAATATTTGAGAGGGGAAGATTTGTTTTTATTGTGCACTTCGAGAAAAAAGTCGAAATGTTGAGATTAATGTTGAAATACAATTTCGTGAATAAAGTTGAAATTTTGAGAATAAAGTTGAAATAAAGATTTCAATCAATCAATCAATCAATCAATCAATCAATCAATCAATCAATCAATCAATCAATCAATCAATCAATCAATCAATCCATCAATCAATCAATCAAATCAATCAAGTTAGGAGAGCGACTTTTATTGTGCACTTCGAGAAAAAAGTCGAAATGTCTAGAAAAAAGTCAAAATGTCGAGATTAATGTGGAAATACAATTTCAAGAATAAAGTCGAAATTTCGTGAATAAAGTCGAAATACATTTCGACTTTTTTCTCGAAATTGTACTTCAACATTATTCTCGAGATTTCAACTTTTTTCTCAAAATTTCGACTTTGTGCATAATGAAAAAAAAACGTCCTCCTCTAAAATATTATATAAAATTTTTATTTTTCTCCTGCCTGGCCCTAATACTCTTCGGTACAGAATGAATGTTGATAAGGTTTATTTAAAGTTTCCATTCAGCTTTAGACATGCCGGAGCTCTCTGCCCCCCCCGTCCCCTGGCCTTTTACGGCCCCCCCCATCCCCTGGCCTCGTACGGCGCCCCTGTCCCCTGGCCTTGTACGGCCCCCCCCGTCCCCTGGCCTTGTACGGCCCCCCCCTGTCCCCCTGGCCTTGTACAGCCCTGGTCCACCCCCCACCTGCGGGTTCCTGGGCTCCGGGCCCTCGCTGGGGGAGACGGCGCAGCTGGCGGCAGCAGACTTGGTGGAGCAGTGCTCCCGGCCGCAGTAGCGGTCGCAGGAGTAGTAGCGCTGCCTGTCTGCAGAGGAGTGGTGGTGTTTCCTGTCCTGGGAGCGGCCGCGGTCCGGGGCCGGGTCTCTGGCAGCAGCTGGGTCAGGTACCGGCTCTCCTGGAACTCCTTTAGAGAAAAAGGTATAGAGGGAATGCACATGACGTCACAGATGCCACTTCACAGCGGGTTACGCCCACTTGCCGAGGGCAAGGCGAGTGGAGTCGGGCTGAGTAGGTACTAGTGTAAAAGTGCCATTACATACAGGTTTTTCTTTACCGGTCTGTACCACTGCATTCATTCAGGCTTCAAAGGAAATTTAATGTATGGAGTCCTGGTGAGACAATGTCCAACAAATGTGCTTGTTAGTGTAGGTGTTGACTAACCAGCGGAGCCAGGGAGTTGACCCCCCAGAGGCATGTCCAGAGACCTCTGCCTCTTCTCTCTGTCTCTGTCTCTGTCTCGGCGGTGGTGGCAGCGGTGGTGGTGGTGATGGTGGTGGACCCGCTCCTGCCGAGGTTTCTCCGGGTCGGGCTCCTGCAGGGTCCCCTCTGGGGGCCTCCGCTGGGGCCCCGCGGCGGAGGCCGAGTGCCTCATCGGGCTGGTGTGATGGACGGACTGAAACAGGAAAAACCAAGTTTAGTCTCTACACATTCAGCTTCAGGGCAACCGAAGAAGGCCTTTTAGATTTGTAGAGCAAGTGGATTGAAAATAGTTGTCTTGCTCTACAGTTATGGGCAAAATGTGTTTCTTTGGATCCTGTGTTTTGTGGGTGCTTAAAAACATAACTAGATGTGTTTATGGTTGCTCAGTATTAACTAGGGCCACCTAGCCCTAGTTAATACCCCCGCCCCCCGTTACCTAGTGGGGGCGGGGGGGTGGTGATCTCGTAGCCCTTGGGGTTGGGGGTCGGCTTGGGGGGTCTGGGGCGCGGGCCTCTGGTGGCCCCTGGGGGGCGGTGGGGGGGGCCGCGGGGCCCTGTCCCTAGCCGGTGGGGGCCTTGGGGGCCTGTGGGGGGGGTTACCTCATGGCGGTGGGGGGGGGGGGTGGCTGGGGAGGGCTCGGGCGGGGGGCTGTGGCTAGGGCGTCTCCGGGCCTCCCGGGGGGGGCTGGGCCGTGGACGTGGGGGTCCCACCCGGAGGGCCCGGCCCTGCCTGGGTGGGGGGTGGCTGTCTGCGCTGGGGGGGCATTGCTGCCTTGGTCCTCCGTTGCTGGGCGGGGGCCGGGTCCGGGGAGCGGGCCTCCCCTGACCGGGGGGTGCACGGGCGGGCGCGGCGGCGGGGTGGCACCATTCCCAGGTATCTATGTCTTATGTTGTCAGTATGAATGGGAGGATGTTGGACCGTTTCCCCCTCCGTCTGGGGGCTCCGGCGGCGCCGGGGGCGCCCTTGGAGGTACGGTGGGGCCCTGGCCCGGCTCGGAGGGCCGGCCCCCGTCTACTGGACGGCCGGTGGGGGGACGCGGGTGTCTTACCAGTCGTGCCGGTTTCGTGCTTTGTTTGTGGTTTTTTTGTTGCAGATTTCCAGTGCTTGACGTGTGTCTCCGTGTGTCCCTGCTTCCTGGATTGGCAGTGGAGGTCGTCACCCCCCCCCCCCCCCCCCCCCCCCCCAAAAAAGAAAACAAAAAAAAAAAAACACTGGGTTTGTATGTGTATATTTATGTATGTGTACGCATATGTGTGCGTATATATATGTATATATATTAAATATAGTAATAATGCACACATATACACTTTTGGTTTCTACCGTCATGGTATCAATCAATAATATGTGTGCAGACAAGGGAAAAAAAAAAAAAAAAAAAAAAGTATTAACTAGGGCTGTAACAATATATCGTGCCACGAAATTTCGCGATACAAAAACGTCACGATACGCGTCGTGGAGGTGACAAACTGTATCGTGATATTGGGTTATTAATATTAATCTATTGTGTTGACTAGTAACGCACATCCGACCACGCCTCTACCTGCGGACCCAAATCTTCCTCCGCTCAGAAGAAACTAGTCCCGTTTTGAGCTCTGAACTTTTACTTATGTAAGGCTGGTGTAGAGTTAAGCCTTACCTTATTAAATTAAAGCTTTTTGGGGTTGTGAGTAGGATAAACACGGGGACAACTTCTGCTGAGTTCCAGTGTACTTTAATGTCCCTCAACAGTGTAGGATTTTAGAACATCAACACAGCACCTAGTGCCGTACTGTGGCGTATCACTCCCAATCACGCCCAATCTAAAACAGACTAATCACTACAGATAAACTGACTAGTGTCATTATAGTCCCTGATTTACATCAGAATATAAAGAATATATTTATAAAATAATGAACCCTGAATTACCAAAATAACCTTCTTAACAAAAATAAATCTCCTCTTACACTTTATTTATTTAATTTTAGTTATTACATTTCTGAAAGTCAAATCGTACATGAGAGAAACTATTCAGTTTGTGGCTAAATATTTGTACTTGTATGAAACTGAAGATGCATAATGCAAACCTGACATTTACTTTTAGTTCAGTTTGTGGAAAATGGTTGGCCTGGCTTTCTCTTTAAAACTTAAACAGTTATAAAGCATTACAAACTGGAACAATAGGGCAAACATACAGTATTGTTTTGTATTTTGTGTCTTTCAAATAAAAGACAATTTTTTCCAGTCCTATGTTCCTCATTTAAGGTTGTTAAAAAAATACTGCTATAATATCGTATCGTTATCGTGACCTCGATATCGTGTATCATACCGTATCGTGAGATTAGTGTATCGTTACACCCCTAGTATTAACCAAATACAACCGCAGAGTTACCTCTGGGGTACAAACGTTTGCGCGCCCTGAGCTGCTGCAGCAGTAGCACCTGACCGGCCCACTCCTGCTGGAATGGTTTAACTACATTTCAAACATGCAAAAAGAGAAAAAAGGGGGCGAGCACAAGAAACTACAGGAACGATGGACAAAAATGATGGCTATGAGATTTATAATAATAAATAATAATTAAAAATGGAAATGGAGAAGAGAGGAAGGGAAGAAGAGAGGAGAAGAAGGGTGAGAGGCACCGCCCAGTGGATCATGTCGGTGCCCCCCTGCAGCATAAGCCTATAGCAGCATATCTACCACCAAGCTATATTTGAGACTAACTATTATATCTTGTTCTATAGCTGCAACTATGACTACTGACTCTAACACACTAGAGTTTACACTACCTAGAGATTTACCAACACCAGCTAGAGGTTTACTAAACACTAACTATAGGCTTTACTAAACAGAGAGGTTTTAAGTTTAGTTTTAAAGGTGGAGGTGGTGTCAGCCTCCTTAACCCAGATTGAAAGTTGGTTCCATAGTAATGGTGCCTAATAGCAGAACGCCCGCCCTCCAAATCTACATTTAGATACTTTAGGAACTAGTAAGTAAGTAAGTAAGTAAAATTTATTTATAGAGCGCTTTTTGTAGATACAATCACAAAGTGCTTTACATCAGGGATAAAATGCAGTAGAATATAAAACACACAATAGCACAACAACAGGTAACTTCAAAGATGCCCAGGGAAACATCATCATCAGGGGAAAGCCTGTCTAAAGATATATGTTTTAAGTTCTCTCTTAAAACTGTCAGTGGACTCAATGCTGCGTAAGGTCAGTGGAAGTGCATTCCAGAGGCGAGGGGCACTGGCCTGGAAAGAGCAGTCACCTCGCGTTTTAAAACGGGTGCGGGGGACCATCAAGAGTTTTTGATCTGATGACCTTAATGAACGTGAGGGAGAGTAAGGTCTCAGCAGTTCAGCAATGTACACGGGAGCTTGATTATTTAGGGCTCTAAAAGTAAGTACTAAAATCTTAAAATGAATCCTAAAATTAACTGGTAGCCAATGTAAAGAGTATAAAATCGGGGTGATATGATCCCTTTTCCTTGTTCCAGTTACGATCCTTGCTGCCGCGTTCTGCACAGTCTGAAGGCGATTTACAGCCTTTTTGTTAAAACACATAAAAAGAGAGTTGCAATAATCAATGCGAGATGACACAAAGGCATGAATTATCATTTCAATTTCAGTTTTTGAGATCATAGACCTCAGTTTAGCGATATTCCGGAGATGATAAAAGCAATTCTTCACCAACTGTTTACAGTGGTGATCCAGGAACTACGAGTAAACCTGCACTCCGAGAACGGAGAGCTCTGCCAGGAACATAAGGCACTATAAGGTCTTGCAAATAATGCAGAGCTAAGCCGTTTTGGGCTTTATACACAAGTAATAAAATTTTAAATTGGATTCTGAATTTTACGGGTAGCCAATGGAGCGACGCTAACACTGGAGAGACGTGGTCTCTCCTGCTGATTCCTGTCAGCACTCGTGCTGCTGCAATTATGTCAACAAATATGTTAAAAAATGTAATTCAAAATTTTGAAAAACACAAGACTTTACAGCGACACATATTCTCACACCCCTAAAACATAATAAAATAAGCTAATAAAGATGGCCAGTAACAGGAATGACGGGCACCTGTCAATCATTAAACATGGACCAGAGAAAGCAAAGAAAAGAGTTTGTTTGACGAGACCAGAAAGAAAGTTCAATCACGTTAAAAAGGCTAGAAGACCAAGCATCTTGATGTTCTTGTGACTACAGTTGGACATTTCATTCACAAGTTTAGGCTCCACAGCACTGAAGCCAAACTCCCTGGACATAGACACAAGAGGACAACGGAGGACAAGCCCAAGAGGCGGATAACGCAAACTCTATTTAGCTCTATTTTCACAGATGTAAAAACGAAACTTTGAAAAAACAAAAGTAGCTAATGTGCAACATGGAGGAGACTCGGAGATGTTCTGGAGATGCTTTGCCACGTCTGGTACAGGGGTCTTGAATCTGTGCAGGTACAAAGACATCTCAAAACTAGTCAAGTCATTCAGAAGACAAATACGCTGCTCACTGACTGCATTTCCATGCAGTCAATAACCCTTTTAAAACCCGAAATTTGCACGACCATGTAAACACCAATAACCCCTGAATAACCCGAATTTACTCATATTCCGGTTTTTAAAAACCTGAATATGACCACTGGGTTACTCCTTTTAAAACCCGAATATTGGGTCATGTAAACGCCAAACGGAATATCCCCATCAAACGGAACAGGAATTTGTTTTCATGCTCTGTTCACAAGGAATCCTGGTCTTTTAAGTCCAGGAAGTTCTTATAAACACGGAGAAACACAAGACCAGGAGGAGACTAATCACTTCATAAATGTAATGAAGGATATGAACATTTCTGCATTTGTAGACGGTAGAAAGTACAGGGATAGCGAGATTTAAAGGAAGGTGAGCGAAAAGTTGCGCAAAGCAGCATTCGTTTTGAATGCTCTCCGCGCGTCGCTGGTTTGATCCAGATATCCCAGAGCCGCGGGTTGCCGACCCCTGATTTAGACTGATCAACCAAGCTAACATACATGTTTTTGGACTGTGGGAGGAAACCGAAGCACCGCAGAAAACCCACACACAAATGGGGGCACGGTGGCGCAGCAGGTAGTGCAGCCAGAAGGTCCTGGGTTCGATTCCCGCCGGGGACCGTGTGGGCGCTGAAGTGCGTGTTAGTTCCCCCATGACTTCAGTGCCCACACCCTGGGTGGGGTTGGCGAAAGGATCTTTCTGTGTGGAGTTTGTATGTTCTCCCCGTGTTCCCCTGGGTAGCTAATGGGAGGTACCCTCACAAAAACATGCAACAGTCCTGGGCTCTACTGCCCCCTCTGGCCAACCGGGGAACAGATGGGGTGGGGAGGATCGGCCGGAGAAACCCCACCCTGTCTGGTGAAAAGATGCGGCCTGCTCACTCCTCAGGTTAAGGAGGAGACCTGAGCTCAGTGCAGGGCCCTCCCGGGGTTGGTAGAGGATGGCAGTGCCCAGGACTGTTAGGTAGGAGCACTGGGTGATAAAATGGGGAAAAATCCGGGATAAAAATATATAAAAAAAAAAAAGAAAACCCACACAAGGACGAGGAGACCATGCAAACTCCACTCGCAAGACCCCCGGACGCCGGCCCCTGGAGTCGAACCAGGAACCTTCTTGCTGTGAGGCAGAAGGGCTAACCAGCACAGAATCCATCCCTCTGGGAACTGCTGCTCCTGCAGCTTCAGTTACATGTTCAGATCCCACCACTGGTGGCCACCAAGGGCAAAGACATTTTCAGATATGCTTTAAGGTATTATGGCAACAAAATACTGTCTTAACCTAACTTTCACATTAGCATCAAAAGTGTTATCAATCAATTGTAATCAGTTTGAGATGTTGTTAATGCTGTTCCAGAATAAGTAGTTAATCTGATGATATTTTTGTTCTGCAGGAGAAGCGAGAGAAACAAGCATAAGGACCCACGTGATACTTCTCATGGCCTTTCTGTTGTCCTCTGGACCATGGGAAGGTTTTCTGTAGTGTTGTAGCCTTTTCTGGATGTAGTTATTCAACACTGAACACAACTGACAGTATGTTGATCAGCTGTTATTTATGCATATTGTAATACCAGTTATGTACAGTTGAATGATGTGTTTTTGTCACATGTCATATATTATGCTCTTATTTATTGATGTCATAATATACAGGTGAAGGTCGGAAAATTTGAATATATTGCAAAACTTCATTTGTAGTAAATTCAACTTAAGGTGAAACAAATATATAATTTCCCACTACATGCAAAGTGAAATATTTCAAGCCTTTATTTGTTATAATTTTGGTGTTTATGGCTCACAGTTTATGAAAACCCCAAATAAAAAATCTCAAAAAATTTGAATATATTATGAAATCAATAAACAATTCACTCATCAAAATTATAACAACTTGCTTTGCCTGTAATGAGACTTTGTAATATACATGTATTAGTTTCTCCTTTTAAGTTGAATTATTGAAATAAACTAACTTTTACATCATATATTTCACCTGTATCTATATTCTACATCTGGGCTGATGTGGACGTACATAGAATAGGCTATTTCAGTTGCTATATGGTTTGCTGTCTGTACAGTCATGTAAGTTCAATGCTATTAAAGCAATTTAAACTGTAAATCAAAGCGTTTAGTTTTTAATATAAAATAAATACATTTCTATGCATTTTATAAGTTTTGGGGATGTTCCCTTTTTTTGGCGCCTGCGCTGTTGAAATCGAGGTGTCCCTTATTTCTATTTCTGAAAGGTGGCAACCCTAGTGGTGGCTGAGTTGGACCCAGATGCAGGGGAGCAAGCATTTTATTTTAAGTTAAAATGCTGCTGAGCAGGAATAACCAAAAACACAAGAGCCTAAACATGACCTGATCCAAAGAACCTGACCTGACACATGGAGGGGAACAACAGCACGGACCAGCTGGGAGCAAGGGATACATAAGACAAGATACACACAAGGCTTGACGAGACACAGGGGGAAACGATCAGAGCAGGTCAAGGGAAGTCAAGACAAAATTTAAACACAAGGACATGGGGTTCAAAATAAAACAGGAACCTCACTACCAAAACTGTGAAAAATCCACCATCGTGACATAAACTCAAAACTGTGAAAGTTTTATTGCCTTTTTTCCACCAGTGATGAGACAGAATTATTGTATGGTGCACTCAGTGCTTCACATACATTTTCCTTCAACCCCGAGTCCGAAAAATATACTAAAGTACATATCCGACTGACTGATAAACGTGTTTCTCATGTAACTGCAGCACAAAGAAGGACCTTGAAAAGCAGACGGGATCTTAACGGTTTTTATTTCCCATTATAAATGGGGTTTAACGGAAAGGTTTTACAGGCTCTTGTATAATGTATTCTTAGATCAACATACATGGAATCGACCACCATTACTCAGGAAATTAGGCTCTTCTCATATTTCTACGGATCTCCATTCATTTAAAGAATAATTTCAGGCTGGACAGAGTGAAAAATGAGCCTTCCTTCCTGATCCAAGAGAAAGCTACTGTGTTCAGCTATATCTACATGAGTCATGTAGTATGTTTATTTTTAAGCTTCTAATCCATTTTCCATCTAACGCACATCATACGTGATGTGTTTGTTTATTGAGCTCTGTAACTAGGACTTCTAGGACTTAGATATTGTAGTAACTTCTGCAATAAATATATCTGCTCATGAGGCAGAAAAGAATACTGCTGAGAGCTAACTGGCAATCGTTTCCTTTGTCTTGTCATAAAAAACAGATGTCTGCTTTTATCTCATGTTTGGGTCTCTCTTCTTGAGATGTTTCACATTAAATCTCTGTAAACTGTATTTGTATCACGTATCTCTACAGAAAAGACCGCTCAAAGATGTCTTACTTTGGGAGTGGACACTGTGCTTGGGAGAAAATGAAACTTATCAGCTAGGATGCTTTCCAACGCAGGGTGTAGCAGTCGGAGAATCTGAGCTGAGATCAGTGGGAACAGTAACGGTCCAGTAATGCCCCAGTAACGCTGCAGTAACGCTCCAGTAACGCTGCAGTAACGCTGCAGTAACTCTCCAGTAATGCTGCAGTAACTCCAGTAACACTGCAGTAACTCTTCAGTACCACTCCAGTAACGCTGCAGTAACACTGCAGTAACTCTCCAGTAACACTGCAGTAACTCTTCAGTACCACTCCAGTAACGCTGCAGTAATGCTGCAGTAACTCTCCAGTAATGCTGCAGTAACTCTCCAGTAACGCTGCAGTAACTCTCCAGTAATGCTGCAGTAACTCTCCAGTAACACTGCAGTAACTCTCCAGTAACGCTGCAGTAACTCTCCAGTAACACTGCAGTAACTCTTCAGTAACACTCCAGTAACGCTGCAGTAACTCTCCAGTAACACTGCAGTAACTCTCCAGTAACACTGCAGTAACTCTTCAGTAACACTCCAGTAACGCTGCAGTAACTCTCCAGTAACGCTGCAGTAACTCTCCAGTAACACTGCAGTAACTCTTCAGTAACTCTCCAGTAACACTGCAGTAACTCTCCAGTAACACTGCAGTAACTCTCCAGTAACACTCCAGTAACGCTGCAGTAACGCTGCAGTAACTCTCCAGTAACACTGCAGTAACTCTTCAGTAACTCTCCAGTAACACTGCAGTAACTCTCCAGTAACACTGCAGTAACTCTTCAGTAACACTCCAGTAACGCTGCAGTAACGCTGCAGTAACTCTCCAGTAACGCTGCAGTGACTCTTCAGTAACTCTCCAGTAACACTGCAGTAACTCTCCAGTAACGCTGCAGTGACTCTTCAGTAACTATCCAGTAACGCTGCAGTAACTCTTCAGTAACACTCCAGTAACGCTGCAGTAACTCTCCAGTAACACTGCAGTAACTCTCCAGTAACACTCCAGTAACGCTGCAGTAACACTGCAGTAACTCTCCAGTAACACTGCAGTAACTCTCCAGTAACACTGCAGTAACTCTCCAGTAACGCTGCAGTGACTCTTCAGTAACGCTGCAGTGACTCTTCAGTAACTCTCCAGTAACACTGCAGTAACTCTCCAGTAACACTGCAGTAACTCCTCAGTAACTCTCCAGTAACTCCTCAGTAACTCTCCAGTAACACTGCAGTAACTCTCCAGTAACACTGCAGTTACTCTTCAGGAACACTGCAGTAACTCTTCAGTAACACTCCAGTAACGCTGCAGTAACTCTTCAGTAACTCTCCAGTAACACTGCAGTAACTCTCCAGTAACACTGCAGTAACTCTTCAGTAACACTCCAGTAACGCTGCAGTAACGCTACAGTAACTCTCCAGTAACGCTGCAGTAACTCCTCAGTAACACTCCAGTAACGCTCCAGTCACACTGCAGTAACTCTCCAGTAACGCTACAGTAACTCTCCAGTAACGCTGCAGTAACTCCTCAGTAACACTGCAGTAACACTACAGTAACACTACAGTAACGCTCCAGTAATACCACAATGATATGTGCACGTGTCTAAACTAAAACTAAAATGTGAAGGGGGGAAAAAAAGCCTTTTGCAAAAAAGACAATGGGAATCAGTGTATAGTAATAAATATAGTATAAAGATGGTGTGACCCTGAATAAGTGAGTACAGATGATGGAGTGATGATAACATGATGACAGTGATGTGCTACCTGGGTCTCAGCACTGAGTCGAGGCATGGAGGCCGCTCTGCTCTGACTCTCCAGTCCTGAGTCAGGGATGGTGATGGAGCTGCTGATGCTGGTCTCCATTTTCCTCATTTCCACTGACTCCTGTATGCATGAACACACGCTAAGCATCATTCTTTGCATGTTCTTTACCTGCTCAGCAGAGGCGAGAAAATGCTATCGGGCGATATTATGAAAAGTATGTTAATCATTTGTCAAACAAACTTGATAACATTCATTAACGTATCTGAAGTGACTCCCAACTCAAAAACTCTGCCGCTGCGTCTGCAACGTCTCTCTCTTCACTGGTCATGTAAAGATGCACCGGGCTCGGCCCACCGTTGCCATGGAGCTGGTGCCCGTTGTTATGCTAGTGTGCACTGCATTGTGGGTAATGTAGTTTGAAGTCGTCGCCTCGTCGAGTATTTTAAATCTGCGCGCCGCATGCTTGTGAAATGAGGAGGATTCCGTAATAATTGGACCTAAACAGTGAAGCTGAAACTCAACAGATGTGAACCACTGTTGGCTCCTGACCAAGACTCTTAAACTCCTCCCAGGGTGCCAGAATGAAAATGGTGAGAACTAGTCTCTTGCACTTGCTTGTACCTGCAAAAGTCCCAAATCCCCCCTGAAGTAAAGATAAAATCCCCACAGTTCACAAGAAACCCCAATCTGATCTGAAGACACTGGTTCCAATATTGACAATGACCTATATTTTGTTTAATCTATGAAAAAGTGATCTCTCTTTGATTTGCTGGTACAGAGTATATTTTTAGGGACATTTAATACATCCATCCATCCATCCATCCATCCATCCATCCATCCATCCATCCATCCATCCATCCATCCATCCATCCATCCATCCATCCATCCATCCATCCATCCATCCATCCATCCATCCATCCATCCATCCATTTTCTATACCTGCTTTTATCCTTTGCAGGGTCACGGGGGTCTGCTGGAGTCTATCCCAGCTCATTTCAGGTGAGAGGCAGGAGTTCACCCTGGACAGGTCACCAGTCCATCGCAGGGCCATTTAATACATGTTTTTTACATTTCTATCTTTGTTATTTTGTTACACTTGGTGTTTGAAATGATTGTTTGGATAGAAATGTCCTGCACACAGAGGCATGCGGCTCATTAACTCATTAACTCAGCACTGGTTTTGGACCGTTCACATGACATTACACTTAGCAGACACTTTTTTCCAGAGCTTACAACTGGAGAAAATATCAAGCGACAGTAAACCTGGCAAATTACAGGATGGTGAGAGAGGTGTTAGTTATTAGGATTGGTATCTCGTATTGACCGGTACGCTAACCCCAGGCATTGGTTTGGATAACGAGACTGAAAAGTTTGATCGGTGCATCCCTAACTCCCACGGGCCCCCATCATATGCTGCACAGAGAGCAGCAGTCTTGCATGCATGGTCTAAGTACCTGAATGACGGTGGTGTTGGGAGTGTCCTCTGACGGCCCCCCAGACAAGGTTTTCTTCATTTTATCACGGTCCACTTCCTTGTGCTTTTCCATCCCCCAGGACGATGACGACCTGATCCTGTGATCATAACTGGACCTGCGTTTCACAGTAGTCACGGTTAATTCTAGGGAGCAAAACTTAACGTAAGAAACAATAAGGGAACATTAATGTGATGATAAAACCATTTAATTTGAGAAAATATATGGAATCATAGAAAGCAAAAACATTTTCTATCACCTGAATTGATATATGAGCCTCCAGACTGGTTACAGTCCTTTCAACATACGATTATAGAGACATGAAACGATAAGAGATTATAGTGTTTGTGCCCAAAGACTTGAGCAGGATAATCCAATCATACTTTATTGATCCAGAAAGGGAAAGTACATGTTGCAGTAACTGTTTGGTCTGATTTTTTTTTAAGTAACTGGCTCTGATGGTGTAAGGCATGTAGGTTAAACCATCCCACGGATGTACAAAAGGACACTCATGGACTCTGACTGAAGCAGGCCAAGGTCAGGCCAAGGGAAAGTAGAAAAAAGTACAAAAGTACAAAAATCTCACATTGTTTTGCTGTCTTACAAATAAAATGTACACAACCATCAGAGTTGGCCGTGGCCTGTACTGTTGTTATTACTTTCATGAGCTTCCGGTGGCTACTATTTGTCAGCATGGCATAAACTTTAATTTCTAAGCACATAACGCTAAGGTACACCTATCAATGAAGCCAAATGGGACCACTAATGGCACTTTTATACTAGTACCTACTCAGCGCGACTCGACTCGCTTCGCCCCGGTTTTGCGCTCTTCCACTAGGGGTAGAGGCGGGTGGAGGCGAGTAGATACTTTTTCTGTTTTCTATTCTGCCTAGGTTCTAAGCTGCTGAGTCGGCTGTATCTGACATCATCACACTACAGGCCACCGATTGGTCGGGGGGTTGGAGTCAGACGTCTGAGTCAGGAGGAGGAAATCAGAGAAAGAGACTGACGGATTCTGGTTCATTTTATTCAACCAGGATTGGCAGCAGAAGTCTGTTTCATGATCCAACTCTGAGGGTCAGATGTTCATAAACCTGGTGCTGAGGAGAGAATTAAAAAGGGATCTAGACGGAGATAAGGAACGACCAGATCTACCAGGAGCTCTGTCTCTTCATAGCTGCTCACGGCTCCAGCTGACTTTTCAGCAGCACAGAGACAGATAAACAAAAAAAGTGTTGCTGCTTAGTTAATAAAATTAATAAAACAGGTAGTTTATGGTTCAATTTCTGCTTTACAAATCCCAGACATGTTGCATTCACACTGGATTAAAGAATTCACAGACGTCCTTCCGTAATCATTGTAATTTCCCGCTGGTCCCCAGGTAATGTTAATCCAGTAGGAATGGAGAATTATATTGTAATGTGGATGAAAAAGGACGTGGAAAAGATCATATCAGCCTTGAAGTGGTTGTGTAGGAGCTGAACTTACGGTGTGCCTTTGTTGTTGAGAGAGTTGGAGCTGGGACTGGTCAGTGGATGGGGTTTGGAATTGGGTTTGTTCTGGAGCTGAGGCATGCTGGGAGGAACCTCACTGTTTATCATGTTGCTCTCCTGCATGTGAGTCAGAGGCAGCAAGGGCTTAAACAGAGCGCCCACCTTGCACTGTAGAGGAGAGACGGATGGCAACATGCTGAACACATTCAGAGGCAGCAGGCGGAATATTGTTGGACCCAGGTCTCACCGCGGCACGGTACTGCCCGCACGTGGACGCTAGGAGCAGAATATTCTCTTGCAGTCATGCTTTTGTGTCTTACATCTGTCACTGTGTGTGGGGGAGTGTGTGGATGTAGAGACAAATACGCACTTACAACCATACGCAGAACTCTGCACCCTTTATCCATCCGGTGTTTGAGTATAAACGTGACTTTAACCCTGGTACTGTCTTTGGGTCAAAATGACCTAATTCTCCTGTCCGTCCGTCCGTCCGTCCGTCCGTCCGTCCTTCCTTCCTTCCTTCCTTCCTTCCTTCCTTCCTTCCTTCCTTCCTTCCTTCCTTCCTTCCTTCCTTCCTTCCTTCCTTCCTTCCTTCCTTCCTTCCTTCCTTCCTTCCTTCCTTCCTTCCTTCCTTCCTTCCTTCCTTCCTTCCTTCCTTCCCTCCTTTCCTCCTGCTCTCTCCTTCCTTCTTTTCTCCCTTCCTTCCTTCTTTGTTCCCTTCCTTCCTTCTTTTTTCCCTTCCTTCCTTCCTTCCTTCCTTCCTTCCTTCCTTCCTTCCTTCCTTCCTTCCTTCCTTCCTTCCTTCCTTCCTTCCTTCCTTCCTTCTTTTCTCAATTCCTTCTTTCCTTTCTTCTTTCCTTCCTTCTTTTCTCCCTTCCTTCCTTCTTTCCTCCCTTCCTTCCTTCTTTTTCCCTTCCTTTCTTATTTCATCCCTTCTTTCCTTCTTTCCTTCCTTCCTTCTTTCCTTCCTTATTTTCTCCCTTCCTTCCTTCTTTCCTCCCTTCCTTCCTTCTTTTTCCCTTCCTTTCTTATTTCATCCCTTCTTTCCTTCTTTCCTTCTTTCCTTCCTTCCTTCCTTCCTTCCTTCCTTCCTTCCTTCCTTCCTTCCTTCCTTCCTTCCTTCCTTCCTTCCTTCCTTCCTTCCTTCCTTCCTTTTCTCCAATCATCCCTTCCTTATTTTCTCCCTTCCTTCCTTCTTTCTTTTTTCTTTTCATTCTTCCTTCCTTCCTTCTTTCCTCCCTTCTTCTCTTCCTCCTTCCTTGACCCGAAGACAGCACAACGATTAAAAATATAAATTGATAACAATGTGTCTATGTCGGGCAAATACAACTTCAGGCGAACAACATTTAAGTTTTTTCACAGCATCATTTATTTGATAAAAATGAAGGCGGCCTAAAAACAAACAAACAAAAACCACATGGGCAATACTTAGCCCCCCCATATTTCAGCGGCTTGTATATCCTCGTATATCCTCTTTAGCAGCAGGTTTTCTCTGGCACCTTCTCAGTCTCTCACTCGGTTGTTGAGGAATTCTGACCTAATACTTTCAGTGATTGGGTAGATTTGCTGGTGTACAGCCTTATGGTCCATGGACATTAATATTTGGTACAGTTACCAAGAACCAGTGGTCCATGGACATTAATATTTGGTACAGTTACCAAGAACCAGTGGTCCATGGACATTAATATTTGGTACAGTTACCAAGAACCAGTGGTCCATGGACATTAATATTTGGTACAGTTACCCCAAGAACCAGTGGTCCATGGACATTAATATTTGGTACAGTTACCAAGAACCAGTGGTCCATGGACATTAATATTTGGTACAGTTACCCCAAGAACCAGTGGTCCATGGACATTAATATTTGGTACAGTTACCAAGAACCAGTGGTCCATGGACATTAATATTTGGTACAGTTACCAAGAACCAGTGGTCCATGGACATTAATATTTGGTACAGCCACAAGAACCAGTGGTCCATGGACATTAATATTTGGTACAGTTACCAAGAACCAGTGGTCCATGGACATTAATATTTGGTACAGTTACCCCAAGAACCAGTGGTCCATGGACATTAATATTTGGTACAGTTACCAAGAACCAGTGGTCCATGGACATTAATATTTGGTACAGTTACCAAGAACCAGTGGTCCATGGACATTAATATTTGGTACAGCCACAAGAACCAGTGGTCCATGGACATTAATATTTGGACATGAATCCAGTCTCCTGATATTTATATGTACTTAATTTCTACGCCGGGGAAATACACGAAGCAAAGCTTGAAGGCTTACAAAAGTCTTGACACTTGGTCCGACTTCAAGGCAGGATTTGTTGTAGAAATTAAAGTGATGAGGACACCGAACTTTATGATATGACCGTTTAACGTTAGCTACCCAAAAATACAACATTACCTGATACAAAATGGGAACCACAAATCTACGTTTGGTGCCTGGAATCCAGTTGTTTCTGTGAATTGCAGCGATCCATTTGTCTCTATTAAGGTTATTTTTCATCAGTCTGTAAAACGATAACTCAGATTTCTTGCTAAATGTATGAGTACAGTCGATCGCACAACAGCTCTTTCCCATTTTAGATGTTTTCCAGTTGCTCAAACTGAAAGTTTACGCTGACACTCAGTATTTCTGCCACTTTTTTTTCATTTTTCAAATAATAATTAACTTAGAATTTCATGGCTGCATCATGTGCAGTAGAAGTTGGGAAAGGGCATGTTTACCACTTTGTTACATCACCTTTCCTTTTAATAACACTCAATAAATGTTTTGGAAGGGCCGCTCGGTGGCGCAGTGGGTTAAGCAGCGGCTCATATACTGAGGCTACAGTCCTCCTGCAGCGGTCGCAGGTTCGAATCCTGGCCTGCGCACCTTTGCTGCATGTCATCCCCGATCTCTCTCTACCCCTTTCATATCTGCAGCTTGAATAAAGGGCCACTAGAGCCCAAAAAAAAAAAAAAAAATGTTTTGGAAGAGAGGAGACTAATTCTCTTAGCTTCTCATGTAGAATTCTTTCCTATTCTTGCTTGATGAACCGCTTCAGTTGTTCAACAGTCCGGGGTCTTCTCTGTCGTATTTTACACTTCATAATGCGCGACACATTTTCAGTGGGAGACAGGTCTGGACTGCAAGCGGGCCAGGGGAGAACTGGACTCTTTTACTTTCAAGCCACGCTGTTGTAACACGTGCAGAATGTGGCTTGGCATTGTCTTGCTGAAATAAGCAGCGGCGTCTATGAAAAAGACGTGGCTTGGATGGCAGCACATGTTGCTCCAAAATCTGTATGTACTTTTCAGCATTTATGTTCCTTCACAGAAATGTAAGTCCCCCATGCCGTGGGAACTAATGCCCCCCCAAACCATCACAGATGCTGCTTTGGAACTCTGCGTTGATAACAGTCCGGATGGTTCCGCTTCCTCTTTGGTCCGGAGGACACGACGTCCAGTGTTTCCAAAAACTATTTGAAACGTGGACTCATCAGACCACAAAATATTAAATATGTCGTCTTTGTAGTGTATTCAATTGAATATAGGTTGAGAAGGATTTTCAAATCGTTGTATTTTGTTTTTATTTACATTTTACGCAATTTCCCAACTTCAACCCGAATCCGGTTTGTAGAATGGTGGACACCAGACTGATTGGAAAATGGTTTTCTAACTCTTTTGAGATTGAAGTGCTGCAGAATTTTCTTCTCTAAGACCACTGCTGTCTTTTGTGAAGGTACACACACGGGTGATGAGGAGCAGGACCTGGACCCTCTTCACCCCTCTAAACGCTCCCAGCAGCTGCATAGCAGCTCTTTCTTAGTCATTTTTCAGCTTAATGGTTTTTCCTTTTTGCCTTCATTTTTGCGAAATAATGCTACAGTAAAGAAACTCTTCTGTTGTCTTTTGTTTGACAGTGCATTTAACCAGCTACCAGCAAACAAATGCATGCTCACGTGTGGCTGGAAGGTGAGCCTTTAACCATTCACCTGCTTCTGAAATGGAGTGATACATTCGGAGTGAATTAATGGCTTTTGTAATTCCACTAGTCAAAAACTAGTTGATACAAAAGCACTTACTATGTGTGAAATCATGCAGGCAGACAAAGTGTGTATCTCTGTTTGCAAGTGCAGTGAATGATGGCACATGCATGCAGGTTTGCAGGTGTGTTTGTGCGCTATAGTGCATCGTTGCATGTGCGTGCATGCGTGTGCAGACATCCAGGGTTGTGGCTGTTTTACCTGCGAGTTGGAGCCGCTGTGCTGCTGCAGCTGCAGCCTCCTCGCGCGATTCTGCTTGTAATAGTCGAAGATCATCAGCGCAGCGTAAACCTTTCCTACCGTCAACTCATTGGCTGAGGATGAGAGGAGAGAATGTGAGTGAGGAGGAGAGGTTTTGGTTTTAACAATCCCTTTATTGACCAATTCACAGAATCACAACACAAATTACATCATCAATCCATCAAAAGCAAACCCTCAAAACTGAAACAAAGGTCGTCATTCTGCCCTCAGGTGGTAATAGGCTCCCTGAGCCTATTACCACCTGAAAAACATTGCTAGAATTAAGGGGATTCTGTCTAAACAAGACATGGAAAAACGTATTCATGCATTCATTTTCAGTAGGTTGGATTATTGCAATGGCATCTTTACAGGCCTTAACAAGAAATCAATCAGGCAGCTGCAGCTGATCCAGAACGAGCCAGAGTCCTTACAAACACCAGGAAACTGGACCACATTACACCAGGAAACTGGACCATATTACACCAGGAAACTGGACCACATTACACCAGGAAACTGGACCACATTACACCAGGAAACTGGACCACATTACACCAGGAAACTGGACCATATTACACCAGGAAACTGGACCATATTACACCAGGAAACTGGACCACATTACACCAGGAAACTGGACCATATTACACCAGGAAACTGGACCACATTACACCAGGAAACTGGACCACATTACACCAGGAAACTGGACCACATTACACCAGGAAACTGGACCATATTACACCAGGAAACTGGACCATATTACACCAGGAAACTGGACCATATCACACCAGGAAACTGGACCATATTACACCAGGAAACTGGACCACATTACACCAGGAAACTGGACCATATTACACCAGGAAACTGGACCACATTACACCAGGAAACTGGACCACATTACACCAGGAAACTGGACGACATTACACCAGGAAACTGGACCACATTACACCAGGAAACTGGACCATATTACACCAGGAAACTGGACCACATTACACCAGGAAACTGGACCATATTACACCAGGAAACTGGACCACATTACACCAGGAAACTAGACCATATTACACCAGGAAACTGGACCACATTACACCAGGAAACTGGACCATATTACACCAGGAAACTGGACCACATTACACCAGGAAACTGGACCACATTACACCAGGAAACTGGACCATATTACACCAGGAAACTGGACCACATTACACCAGGAAACTGGACCACATTACACCAGGAAACTGGACCATATTACACCAGGAAACTGGACCACATTACACCAGGAAACTGGACCATATTACACCAGGAAACTGGACCATATTACACCAGGAAACTGGACCACATTACAACAGGAAACTGGACCACATTACACCAGGAAACTGGACCACATTACACCAGGAAACTGGACCATAATACACCAGGAAACTGGACCACATTACACCAGGAAACTGGACCACATTACACCAGGAAACTGGACCATATTACACCAGGAAACTGGACCATATTACACCAGGAAACTGGACCATATTACACCAGGAAACTGGACCATATTACACCAGGAAACTGGACCACATTACACCAGGAAACTGGACTATATTACACCAGGAAACTGGACCATATTACACCAGGAAACTGGACCATATTACACCAGGAAACTGGACCACATTACACCAGGAAACTGGACCACATTACACCAGGAAACTGGACTATATTACACCAGGAAACTGGACCATATTACACCAGGAAACTGGACCATATTACACCAGGAAACTGGACCATATTACACCAGGAAACTGGACCACATTACACCAGGAAACTGGACTATATTACACCAGGAAACTGGACCATATTACACCAGGAAACTGGACCATATTACACCAGGAAACTGGACCATATTACACCAGGAAACTGGACCATATTACACCAGGAAACTGGACCACATTACACCAGGAAACTGGACCACATTACACCAGGAAACTGGACCATATTACACCAGGAAACTGGACCATATTACACCAGGAAACTGGACCACATTACACCAGGAAACTGGACCACATTACACCAGGAAACTGGACCATATTACACCAGGAAACTGGACCATATTACACCAGGAAACTGGACCATAATACACCAGGAAACTGGACCATATTACACCAGGAAACTGGACCATATTACACCAGGAAACTGGACCATATTACACCAGGAAACTGGACCATAATACACCAGGAAACTGGACCATATTACACCAGGAAACTGGACCATATTACACCAGGAAACTGGACCATATTACACCAGGAAACTGGACCACATTACACCAGGAAACTGGACCATATTACACCAGGAAACTGGACCATATTACACCAGGAAACTGGACCATATTACACCAGGAAACTGGACCACATTACACCAGGAAACTGGACCACATTACACCAGGAAACTGGACCATATTACACCAGGAAACTGGACCATATTACACCAGGAAACTGGACCACATTACACCAGGAAACTGGACCACATTACACCAGGAAACTGGACCATATTACACCAGGAAACTGGACCATATTACACCAGGAAACTGGACCATATTACACCAGGAAACTGGACCACATTACACCAGGAAACTGGACCACATTACACCAGGAAACTGGACCACATTACACCAGGAAACTGGACCACATTACACCAGGAAACTGGACCACATTACACCAGGAAACTGGACCACATTACACCAGGAAACTGGACCACATTACACCAGGAAACTGGACCATTTTACACCAGGAAACTGGACCATATTACACCAGGAAACTGGACCACATTACACCAGGAAACTGGACCATATTACACCAGGAAACCGGACCACATTACACCAGGAAACTGGACCATATTACACCAGGAAACTGGACCATATTACACCAGGAAACTGGACCATATTACACCAGGAAACTGGACCACATTACACCAGGAAACTGGACCATATTACACCAGGAAACTGGACCATATTATACCAGGAAACTGGAACATATTACACCAGGAAACTGGACCATATTACACCAGGAAACTGGACCACATTACACCAGGAAACTGGACCATATTACACCAGGAAACTGGACCACATTACACCAGGAAACTGGACCACATTACACCAGGAAACTGGACCATATTACACCAGGAAACTGGACCGTATTACACCAGGAAACTGGACCACATTACACCAGGAAACTGGACCGTATTACACCAGGAAACTGGACCATATTACACCAGGAAACTGGACCACATTACACCAGGAAACTGGACCATATTACACCAGGAAACTGGACCATATTACACCAGGAAACTGGACCATATTACACCAGGAAACTGGACCATATTACACCAGGAAACTGGACCATATTACACCAGGAAACTGGACCGTATTACACCAGGAAACTGGACCACATTACACCAGGAAACTGGACCACATTACACCAGGAAACTGGACCACATTACACCAGGAAACTGGACCATATTACACCAGGAAACTGGACCGTATTACACCAGGAAACTGGACCGTATTACACCAGGAAACTGGACCATATTACACCAGGAAACTGGACCATATTACACCAGGAAACTGGACCGCAATACACCAGGAAACTGGACCATATTACACCAGGAAACTGGACTGTATTACACCAGGAAACTGGGCCACATTACACCAGGAAACTGGACCATATTACACCAGGAAACTGGACCATATTACACCAGGAAACTGGACCATATTACACCAGGAAACTGGACCACATTACACCAGGAAACTGGACCACATTACACCAGGAAACTGGACCATATTACACCAGGAAACTGGACCACATTACACCAGGAAACTGGACCATATTACACCAGGAAACTGGACCACATTACACCAGGAAACTGGACCACATTACACCAGGAAACTGGACCACATTACACCAGGAAACTGGACCATATTACACCTGGAAACTGGACCATATTACACCAGGAAACTGGACCACATTACACCAGGAAACTGGACCATATTACACCAGGAAACTGGACCACATTACACCAGGAAACTGGACCACATTACACCAGGAAACTGGACCACATTACACCTGGAAACTGGACCATATTACACCTGGAAACTGGACCATATTACACCAGGAAACTGGACCATATTACACCAGGAAACTGGACCATATTACACCAGGAAACTGGACCGTATTACACCAGGAAACTGGACCACATTACACCAGGAAACTGGACCATATTACACCAGGAAACTGGACCACATTACACCAGGAAACTGGACCACATTACACCAGGAAACTGGACCACATTACACCAGGAAACTGGACCATATTACACCAGGAAACTGGACCACATTACACCAGGAAACTGGACCACATTACACCAGGAAACTGGACCATATTACACCAGGAAACTGGACCATATTACACCAGGAAACTGGACCATATTACACCAGGAAACTGGACCATATTACACCAGGAAACTGGACCGTATTACACCAGGAAACTGGACCACATTACACCAGGAAACTGGACCATATTACACCAGGAAACTGGACCACATTACACCAGGAAACTGGACCATATTACACCAGGAAACTGGACCACATTACACCAGGAAACTGGACCATATTACACCAGGAAACTGGACCACATTACACCAGGAAACTGGACCATATTACACCAGGAAACTGGACCATATTACACCAGGAAACTGGACCACATTACACCAGGAAACTGGACCATATTACACCAGGAAACTGGACCATATTACACCAGGAAACTGGACCATATTACACCAGGAAACTGGACCGTATTACACCAGGAAACTGGACCACATTACACCAGGAAACTGGACCATATTACACCAGGAATCTGGACCATATTACACCAGGAAACTGGACCATATTACACCAGGAAACTGGACCACATTACACCAGGAAACTGGACCACATTACACCAGGAAACTGGACCGTATTACACCAGGAAACTGGACCACATTACACCAGGAAACTGGACCACATTACACCAGGAAACTGGACCATATTACACCAGGAAACTGGACCACATTACACCAGGAAACTGGACCATATTACACCAGGAAACTGGACCACATTACACCAGGAAACTGGACCATATTACACCAGGAAACTGGACCATATTACACCAGGAAACTGGACCACATTACACCAGGAAACTGGACCATATTACACCAGGAAACTGGACCACATTACACCAGGAAACTGGACCACATTACACCAGGAAACTGGACCACATTACACCAGGAAACTGGACCATATTACACCAGGAAACTGGACCACATTACACCAGGAAACTGGACCACATTACACCAGGAAACTGGACCACATTACACCAGGAAACTGGACCGTATTACACCAGGAAACTGGACCACATTACACCAGGAAACTGGACCATATTACACCAGGAAACTGGACCATATTACACCAGGAAACTGGACCATATTACACCAGGAAACTGGACCACATTACACCAGGAAACTGGACCACATTACACCAGGAAACTGGACCATATTACACCAGGAAACTGGACCACATTACACCAGGAAACTGGACCATATTACACCAGGAAACTGGACCACATTACACCAGGAAACTGGACCATATTACACCAGGAAACTGGACCACATTACACCAGGAAACTGGACCACATTACACCAGGAAACTGGACCACATTACACCAGGAAACTGGACCGTATTACACCAGGAAACTGGACCACATTACACCAGGAAACTGGACCATATTACACCAGGAAACTGGACCATATTACACCAGGAAACTGGACCACATTACACCAGGAAACTGGACCACATTACACCAGGAAACTGGACCACATTACACCAGGAAACTGGACCACATTACACCAGGAAACTGGACCATATTACACCAGGAAACTGGACCACATTACACCAGGAAACTGGACCACATTACACCAGGAAACTGGACCATATTACACCAGGAAACTGGACCACATTACACCAGGAAACTGGACCATATTACACCAGGAAACTGGACCACATTACACCAGGAAACTGGACCACATTACACCAGGAAACTGGACCACATTACACCAGGAAACTGGACCGTATTACACCAGGAAACTGGACCACATTACACCAGGAAACTGGACCATATTACACCAGGAAACTGGACCATATTACACCAGGAAACTGGACCACATTACACCAGGAAACTGGACCACATTACACCAGGAAACTGGACCACATTACACCAGGAAACTGGACCACATTACACCGGTCATGAAATCGCAGTCTGGCTCGTCTCGTCGTGCAGCACCCAGTCACAGGAGTCCTCGCTGTTGCACGTACTGTACATGCAGTAATGCATGTATGTAAGACGCAGTAATCTACTGGAAAGTAATCTCCATTGAGGAATGTCAAACCTTGCTTGGGTATTATTTAATTCAATTCAATATTTGTTTTATGTAGCTAGTAGTTGATAGTTGATAGGTTTAGTCAACAGAAAGGCCACCTTACAAAATAACTCCACAATCTGTGGGTGAAAGGTGCTAATTTCCAATTGTGCTTCACACTGCATGCTTCATTCCAATGACACCCTCTAGTTCATTTATTTATGGAGGGAATTATGCTAATTTCCGCCTTGCCAACCAACGAACAACTCCCAATGAACAACCTCAAACTAACTCCCAATGAAGTCGAACAGGGGAGTTAAAGTAAATATAACTCCCAATATCTAAGAGAAGCTATTATCAGAGGGGAGTGATGAGGCCTAGACGCCAGATTTTATGTATTTGTTATAATAATGAGCATCTTTTCAAAGATCAAAAAATGAATTCAGTGACGTTATCTACTGTATGAGTCTTTAAATATGGAAAACAAAATAAAAACCATGTAAAAATGCCACCGCTATTAAGGTGGTGAAAGAACTTGAGCAGGAAGTTGAAAAGATGGGGCGGCAGTAGCTCAGGTGGTAGAGCGGGTCGTCCAATGATCCGAAGGTCGGCGGTTCGAATCCCGCTCTGTCCCAGTTTGCTGTCGTAATGTCCTTGGGCAAGACACCTTACCCACCTTGCCCCGTGTGAATGTTTGGTGGTGGTCGGAGGGGCCGTTTGGCGCGGAATGGCAGCCACGCTTCTGTCAGTCTGCCCCAGGGCAGCTGTGGCTACAAATTGTAGCTTACCAGTGAGAATGTGTATGGATGAATAATGATCTAAGTGTAGCACTTTGAGATTCATTGAATGGAAAGTGCGTTACAAGTTAAATTCATTATTATTATAAGATGCCACTTACGCTTGTGTGGCGTCACCAACAGATCCATGCTCTTTTGGGAGAGGTTGGGCCAAACTGTAGACAACTCTTTCTTTAACTGAGCATCCAACAATCGCTGGACGACCATTCCTAAAGAAATCCCCATCAAAGCACAAACAGAACAAGGTAAAGACAAGCATTTGAAGTGAAAAAGAACAAATGAATGAAGCAACTTCCAGCAGTGTCCTTCTGCACCCAGAAAGCAAAGCAAGTAATGAAGCAGTCCCAGAGACTAGGAACAAAGCAGAACCCTCTTTAAAAGGGCAGGTGGAGGTAGGTACATTTAAAAGCCTTCAACTGAGTCCAAATGGGGGTAATGTTCCCTCATTTTCAACCGTGTGAGCAGTGCGTAGCAGCATCCAACACACCGCTTTGGACAGCCTGACTGCTAAAGGTAATTTAACACATAGGACACATCGTTTTAGACATTTCTCATCAGGCATCGTTTCTCGCATCAATTACTTGCATTTTAACATTTTAAGTAGCAAAAACAGCTTTACTTGTTTTGCTGCTTTCATATAACCAGTATTCAAGTTGAGGGGGGATAAGGGGGATGGCATCCCCCCCTGAAATAAAAACGGTCCAAATCATCCCCCCCTGTAAAACTGCCATCCCCCCTTTCCATTCCTTATGTCATTTCTATCAATTAATGTGGTTTTACTGCTATTTCAACATTTATGGCCTGATTTACTAAAGGTTTGCGTGTGCAAAAACGTGTGCAAACTTGACAGCACCCGCAAACCAATGTGCCAGCTGATCTACTAACAGCGTGCAAAGAGGACTGCGCCTCTCAAATGCCCAAAATAGCTGGGAGGGGAAGATGCAAATTGGTCCATTTACCACCCGCAATGAGATTTACCAAGCCTGAAAGTTTTTGCGGGGATTGTGATTGCGTCTGCATTTAATACGTTCGAAAGGAAGGTGCTAATCTCCACATGCAAAAGGAGAAATGTTTTATTTGAATGTTAAATCGAGTATTATTCAGCAAAAGGTTGCCACAGGAGGCACATTCATTTTTTTATTTGTGATAATAAATAAATCACGTGTTTTCATGGAGAAAAAAGTGTTTCTTATTGTGCGCCTGTTCTGCAGTTGGCTCTAGCGTGTCATACCCCGGCAGGTGTTGTGCCCTATTCAGCACCCCTGCCGTGAAAAGCACCCCCTCGTCTGACAAAAATGATATTCTCATTCCGTGTCATGTTCTGTTTAGCGTCCAGTTTTGTGTTAATGATTCATGTTTAAATGCGCTCATGGATTCCACAATAGTCATACTTTCCCACAATCACAGTCACAGATAACAAAAATGGTTATTGATGTCATTAATTAATAGCCTGCTTACTGTGTTGTCTTCCATAATATTTGTAAATATATATAATATAAACTCCTAAGTATGTGTTTGTGTGAGTGTGTATATATAAATATATTGAAGTGTCAGTGTGTTGTTTTTTTTCTTGGTCTACTTATCATTGAATATAC
This sequence comes from Cololabis saira, assembly GCF_033807715.1. Taxonomy (NCBI): domain Eukaryota; kingdom Metazoa; phylum Chordata; class Actinopteri; order Beloniformes; family Belonidae; genus Cololabis; species Cololabis saira. Next base: position 45,048,626 of record NC_084595.1, on the reverse strand, counting down.
GAGGGGGTGCTTTTCACGGCAGGGGTGCTGAATACGGCACAACAATTTGCCTCTTCCACTAATATCTCTAACTCCAACTCGTCAAATTTCATTTTGCAACTATATCCTGCTTTCCATCCACTCTCCATGGCGCAAAGTTTGCGCCGCAAACCGTAAGACGCACAACACCTCATTTAAATACTGAGGTTTGCACCTGTTATCAATTGCGCAAGCAATCTTAGTTGATCACCCGCAAACCACACAACAACAGCACGTGCAAACTTTTTCAGTGCACACGCAATTTAGTACTCTTTATTTAGGACCTTAGTAAATCGGGCCCTTAGAGTCATCACCAGAAAAATAACACCAGAAAAATAACTTATTTGACCATTTTTACCCGTTTCAAGTAAATTTTCACTTGAAATAAGTAGAAAAATGAGAAGATTTATCTTCTCATTACAAACAAAAAAATCTTGTTCCACTAGCAGATTTTTCTACTTATTTCAAGTGAAAATCTACTTGAAACAGGTGAAGATTGTTGTTTTTTTCCAGTGATGAGTCTTGTTTTAAGTGTAATGAGATTTTTTTTTACTAAAATGAGACATTTTAACTAGAAATAAGACAAATATTCTTGTTAAGATTGTGAGTTTTTGCAGTGATCCATTTTACTTATCCTGTGAAGGACAGAGTCATATTGATAAGTTCAGAAAAGTGTTTTTTATTGTTGTGTTTTGATGTATTTGATGTAAGCCCAGTGGATATTTCAAGCTTACAGAAGGCTGCATTTAACTGCTGCTATGTCATTCCTGCAGTATTTCTGCAGGTGTTTTGGTCAGTGCTATTATTTGTAATATATTATATTATTTGTAATCAGCACAAATTATCTGTCCCCATATGATAAAATCCACCAGCCCCCCTGATTTCTTTTTACAACTCGAGTACTGCATATAACCATCCCCCAATAACTATGACACAGTTTGATTTGTTGTCTAGTCGTCTGCCTTGGTTGAGTTTTCTGACCTGAGGCCAGTTTGATCTCCAGCGCGGTGCGGATCAGAGCCATCAGGGTGGAGGTGAAGTGAACCGTGGTGTCATCAGCAATGGGCATGTTCATTTTGACGAGGCGCTGAGGAGAGGGCGAGGTAACAGACGTTAGATCACAGAGTGCTCAAACTTCCTGATCAGAACAAGCAAAAACCCAGAGAATCAATCTGTGTGCTGCTGTACAATCCCCTCCAAAAACTGTTCTTCAATCATTTGTTGTTCTTTTCTCTATTTTGTTTTTTAAAGCTTAAATAAGTTTAATGAATAAGGCCATACTGATAAAATGTTGCCGAGCACACAAAAAGTATTCTCTACAAGTTGGTACAGACAAACGAGACATTCACATTCACCGCTACTACAGTAGCTACAGTATTCACTATGTTGCAAGTCAAAGTGCACTGGTGCAAGACTGACACAGACCCAAAAAAAGGTGAGATAAGGCATGTGATGCATAACCATGAAGGTGCTTGGACAGTCGCAGGAGCTCGACTCTGTGGTTGGAATCAGAGCAATCGTCAACTCAGGGTTGAGCTGGCTACGTTTGATACGTGGTACGTGTAAAGTGGTTGTTACCACTAAAAACAATCCATGATACCAAGCTTGGGTAGTCTTAGCTATTCAAAGGTGGGTTCATAGAGGACTTAAAGCCCCACCAGATACAAGCAGAATGCTGCGAGGTAAGAGTTGAGCTCCCCCTGGACACAAGAAGCATTCACCTACGGGTGCTATCAGTGCGAGTGCAGAGAGTAAGGAGATGTAGATGGAGAGCTTAGAGCCCACAAAGATGCAGACATATACCCGGACTCATTTATGCATGTTCTCACACTCACCAAACCTGCACACATACACACATGCAAAAAACAACAAAAACATTTAAATAAATTTATTGGAAACATATTTATAAGATAAATAACTACTGTAGTGTGTTCTTATAGTTACGTTCATTTCTTCATCTGATAGCGTTCTGCTATCAGGCACCATTACTTTGGAACCAACTTCCAATCTGGGTTAAGGAGGCTGACACCACCTCCACCTTTAAAACTAAACTTAAAACCTTTCTGTTTAGTAAAGCCTATAGTTAGTGTTTAGTAAACCTCTAGCTGGTGTTGGTAAATCTCTAGGTAGTGTAAACTCTAGTGTGTTAGAGTCAGTAGTCATAGTTGCAGCTATAGAACAAGACTATAATAGTTAGTCTCAAATATAGCTTGGTGGTAGATATGCTGCTATAGGCTTATGCTGCAGGGGGGCACCGACACGATCCACTGGGCGGTGCCTCTCACCCTTCTTCTCCTCTCCTCTTCCCTTCCTCTCTTCTCCATTTCCATTTTTATTTATTATAAGTATCTAATAGCCATCATTTTTGTCCATCGCTCCTGTAGTTTCTTGTGCTGGCCCCCTTTTTTCTCTTTTTTCTCTTCTGTACATGGTGCAGCATCCTCTGCTGGTGGCGAAGAGCATCTCTGAATGCACAACACCGGAACCTGCAGTGTGGGAGTGAGAGGGGCAGGGTAACGGCCCGGGCAGGCGGGGGAGAGGTTTGTCCGTCAAGACTCCTCTCCCTGGCCCTGCCCCTTCTCAACCTTTCCCCGACCCTGCACCCCAACCTGGGACTTGATGATTGGGCCGGAGCTTCGGGAGCTGCGTGCTGGCCTGCGGTCCCCACCCCTGGTCATCCCGTTGCTGCTTCCACCTGCCTGCGGTCCCCACCCCCGGTTGACATCCCTGACCCACCAGTCTGGCCCTCGGCAGGAGGGTCCCCCCTTATGATCCTGGTCCAGGTCCAGGTTTCTTCCTCCTAAAGGGGAGTTTTTCTTGCCACTGTTTGGCTTAAGGTTTTTCTCCCACTATGGGAGTTTTTACCTGCCATTTTTTATGTAATAATTGCTCGGGGGTTTATGTTCTGGATCTCTGGAAAGTGTCTGGAGACAACTTTTGTTGTATTAGACGCTATATGAATAAAATTTAAATGTATTGAATTGAATTGAAGTAAGCGTAACCTTCAACCAAGACCAGCCGTTGCGGCCATTGAGCTGACGTCAGTGTTGCCAATTTAGCAACTTTTTCTCAAAAAAGCAACGAATCTAACACCCAGGTGTCAATAAAGAATTTTCTAGAATCTAGTCTGGGGGTCGGCAACCCGCGGCTCTAGAGCTGCATGCGGCTCTTTAAAGTGGCTAGTGGCTCCTGGAGCTTTTTCAAAAATGTTTGAAAATGGAAATAGATGGCAGAGGGAAATATATTTTTTGTTGTAATATGGTTTCTGTAGGGGGACAAACATGACACAAACATCCTTTTCCAATGCTGTAAAAATGTGTAGAATAAATATAACATTTTCACTTATTTCATTTCAACATTTCTGTTGACGAAAATTTGCGTCAGAGCCTGCAACACACGTTTTTACCAGCAGGGCGGCGCACCAGGCAGGTGGCTGTTGTAAACAAACTGGCCAAAGGGATTGTTTCCAGACGGAAAAAGAGAAAAATAACTGAGGAGAAAAGAGGATTCAACGTTTCTTGGACCGAATCATTTGTATTCATTGCAGACCTATTTGCAGACTTAAAAAAAATCCCAGAGATAATACAGACTCTCTCTGCTGAGACAGCGAAGGAAAGGGCCATTAAAAGGGCAGGCGACGTCACTGATCAGCAAATCAAGGACATCTACTCCAGCTACTCAATTATTATGTTGAGTCATGTGATGTGATCGATATTGAGCAGACTGCACTTTTATACAAGCCAAATTAGTCATTTTGATAGTAGGCTAATATAACTAATATAGAAACATACAGCATGTGTTGCCTTCATTATAAGGCTTATACAAGACTTTACATTTTTTGCGGCTCCAGACATATTTAGGGCCCAAGCACTTACAGTGCAAAGGCCCTATTGTATCTGTAGGAATTTTTCTTCTTTCTTTATTTTTCCGACGAAAGGAGGGCCTTTTTTCCCCCTAAACGTGCCCCAAAAGTCACCAAATTTTGCACGCAAGCCAGGCCTGGCGATAAATTTGATATTTAATGGTTTGCATTAATGAGTGTGGCCTAACGGCTCAACAGCGCCACCTAGAAAACTTCGTGCCTCAAGCCCCACAATACGGTTTGACGTACATACACGAAAATCGCTACACACCTGTATCATGTCACAACTTAAAGAAAAGTCTCTTGGCGCCATGGCCGAAACCGAACAAGAAGTCAGTCATTTTGAATTAATCATGTCATTTTGGCGCAATTTATGCCATTCCTTCGGCAGTTAATGCGGCCCGAACCGTAACATGCACCCAGGTGTGTTATACATCAAAATGTGCGTCTCGATCCTGCGAATATGCGCATTACTTTTCTCAGTCAAAAGCGTTACCGTGGCGACGATAGACGCCAAAAAGCACGACCCCCCTTCGTCTGATTGGTCCATATTTGATAGTTCCTACTTTCTGCCATAACCTTTGAACGGGTTGTGATAAAGACATGTGGGTGGTGTCATCGGACTCGGTATTGAGTACTTGACCTTCATTGGCCTGAATTAGCCCTGCCCCTTCTTCTGATTGGTCAATATTTGATAGTCCCTATTTTCTGGCATAACTTTTGAATGGTTTCCCATAGAGAGTCGTGGGGGGTGTCATCTGACTCGGTTTGACTCCTTCACCTTAATTGGTGCAAATTAGCCCCGCCCCTTATTCTGATAAGTTCTGGTTTGACATAAAGAGTCATGGGTGGTGTCATCGGACTTAGTTTTGAGTCCTTGACCTTTATTGGTGAAAATTGCACGTGCGAGGGCCAGTTCATCGCTGCTTGCAGCTTTAATTGTTTTTTCTTTTTTTGGTCCAATATGGCTCTTTCAACATTTTGGGTTGTTGACCCCTGATCTAGTCTGACGGCCTATATTGTCATCACTCTTCTCAGCGAGCAGCCTGTGCTGCTGCGGGCCCCTCCCCCATACCAAAGCGCTCTCAGGCAGCTCAGTCTTCCAGTCTCCGGGTCCAGACCGCAAAAAAAAACTGTGCATCCGTGAACCCAAAGCTGGCTGATCTTGCACCGACCCAGCACCATTTAATAAAGAATAAAAATAGTTATTCAAATATCATCCTCATTATTGTAATAATTAGAATAAACAGTCAATGCTGCACTGACCTATAGTCAGGACAGAGAAGGATGGAAATTGTTAAATTAGAAAAAAGAATTGACAAAAGGAAGTTCATTAGTAGTACTTAAGGTATTTAAAGTGTATTTAACTCCCTTTTCATCTCTCCAACAAATGTATTTCTCTCTTTCAGCATCCATTGTAATGGTATAAAAAACATAAAACAATTTTCTTACGAAGGAGTTTAGGCATACATGAGCAGGCTCCTTGACATTTCAGAAATGTCTGCATTTGGAAAAATGTCAAATTAACAATGAGTACAGAAGCTTCTACTGCAATATCGGTTCTGGACTTGGTATCAGCCGATTCTCGAAATCAAATTTACCTAATTACTTCGACTTGGGTGCAAATAAATGTCATTGGGACATCCCTACATGTGTTTTTTTTTTTTTTTTTTTCAATTCAGAGGAGATAAGATACAGGTGTGACGCTCATCTCTAAGGTTGCAAAGTTTGCATGGGATTTAATAGAAATATAATTAATGAAAATAAACATGAATTTTTGCAAAATTGTAAGCGTGGAACTTAAATGTATTTGAGTAATAACTACACAATATAGCTATAGCTATCCCCCATTACGGAGAGATCATTTCCAGGATCCTGCATGCGACACCAGAACCACAGAGGCCACACCGTTTGAGCCAAAGAACAAGCAAGTTGTGATGACTTTAGCAAATATACTATACTTAATCTGTGTTTTTAGTTTAGCTAACCTAAAAAATAAGCAGCTCCTTAGCCACTAACTGCCAAGTGTAAGCTTGTTAACACCCTTTTATTAACAACTGAAGAGGCTGGTCCAGCTAGTTCACTAGTGCCCTGTTAGCAAGTTTTCTGTCATCATACAATCATGCAGGTTATAGGTCATAACTCAGTGTGTAAAAGCCTCGAGACGCTTAAGTTCCTAATGTTATTTTTTTCCAACAATCACCACTTAATTCTGTTGTGTCCCGTCAAAGGTGTTAGTGTCAGTCATGTTCAAGTTTAGTGTTTCATGTTTCATGTCATGTCTGTGTTCATTTCATGCACTTCCTGTTTTATTTTGATACTCACCTTCTCCCTCTCGTTTCAGATCCTGACTTCCCCCCTTTGTGTGATTTTCCCTCCACTGTGATTGTCAACCCCGCCTCTGATTGGCTCCACCTGTGTTCCCCTACCTCATGTATAAATAGTCTGTGTCTCCCCTTGTCTTGTTGCCAGTTTGTTGCCTCATGTCGAGTGTAATCAAGTGTGTCACGCCGCCATATTGTGTACTTCAAGTTTGTGGAAGATTGATCCTCCCTGAGAGCGCTTTTTGTTCTACCCTTTTGATCCTGCTCTGCAGCGTTTTTGGTTCCTGCTTTTTCAAATAAATACTCTTTTGTTCCTGGAGTTGTGCATTTGAGTCCTCCTTCGAGTCCTGGTCGTTATAAATTCATGGAAATATTTCACCTTGTTTTATTCAACATTCATGCTTTTTTAGTTGGTTGGTGACTACGGCACAGTAGTAAACCCTTTGTACCTCCACCCTCCCAGACTTTGACCTCCGCCCTATTCCAACTTTGTCTTATGTATCTATAACTGCATATATTAAAATACAACAAACTTTTTACACACACACACACACACGCACGCACACACACACACGCACGCACACACACACACGCACACACACGTTCGTCATGGTGGCTAGACAGAGCTGAGATGAGAAAGAGAATGATGGGGAATGAGCAGCAAAGGCACACCTATGAGCTGGAAAGCACATACAGAGAGTATTTTTACTACAGGAACTCAACAGAAGCCACTCACACCACACACCTGTAAATTCACATACGCAAAGCATACACTGCTCCACAAAGTAAAACCCAAACCAGGGCGTATCATTCAAAGGAGCCAATAAAAAGGAGAAAATGCACTCCATAAACGTTATAATTAAATGACAGTGTTTTAGTTAAACTTTTCATTACTGGTGGTGTTATCAGCCTACACAAACAGCTATGCTCAACAAAGAAGAAAGGATAGTAAAAGATAATGAGGTAGGGGCTTTTATATACAGGAATGTCTCAGAAAATTAGAATATTGTGATAAAGTCCATTATTTTCTGTAATGCAAAAATGTCATACATTCTGGATTCATTACAAATCAACTGAAATATTGCAAGACTTTTATTATTTTAATATTGCTGATTATGGCTTACAGCTTAACCCTTGTACCGTCTTTGGGTCAAAATGACCTCATTCTCCTGTTCCTTCTTTCCTCCTGCTCTCTCCTTCCTTCTTCCCTTCCTCTTTCCTCCCTCCCTTCCTTCTTTTCTCCCCTCGTACATTCTTCCCTTCTTTTCTCCTTTCCTCCCTTCCTTATTTTTTCCCTTCCTTCCTTCTTTCCTCCTGCTCTCTCCTTCCTTCTTCCCTTCCTCTTCCCTTCCTTCCTTCTTTTTTCCCTTCCTTCCTTCTTTTCTCCCTTCCTTCCTTCTTTGTTCCCTTCCTTCCTTCTTTTTTCCCTTCCTTCTTTTTTCCCTTCCTTCCTTCCTTCCTTCCTTCCTTCCTTCCTTCCTTCCTTCCTTCCTTCCTTCCTTCCTTCCTTCCTTCCTTCCTTCCTTCCTTCCTTCCTTCCTTCCTTCCTTCCTTCTTTTCTCAATTCATTCCTTCCTTTCTTCTTTCCTTCCTTCTTTTCTCCCTTCCTTCCTCCCTCCCTTCCTTCTTTTTTCCCTTCCTTTCTTATTTCATCCCTTCCTTCCTTCCTTCCTTCCTTCCTTCCTTCCTTCCTTCCTTCCTTCCTTCCTTCCTTCCTTCCTTCCTTCCTTCCTTCCTTCCTTCCTTCCTTCCTTCCTTCCTTCCTTCCTTCCTTTCACCCTTCCTTTCACCCTTCCTTCCTTCTTTTCACCCTTCCTTCCATCCTTCTTTTCTCCCTTCCTTCTTTCCTCCCTTCTTCCCTTCCTCCCTCCTTGACCCAAAGACAGCACAAAGGTTAAGAAAACTCAAATATCCTATCTCAAAAAATGTGAATATTCTGGGAATCTTAATCTTAAACTGTAATCCATGATCAGCAATATTAAAATAATAGGCTTGCAATATTTCAGTTGATTTGTGATGAATCCAGAATGTATGACATTTTAGTTTTTTTAATTGCATTACAGAAAATAAAGAACTTTATCACAATATTCTAATTTTCTGAGACAGTCCTGTAAATTTAAAAGTGCTAGCAAAACAAAGTGAAGAAACAAGGGAACACTGGAAAGATATTGCTTGAGTTCACGCCAATGAGAGAAAGGTTGTGGAGCACAGGGAAGAAGGTGGAGGAAGAGGAGGGTCTACCTTGTAGGCGATTCTTGGTGGGCATTTCTTCCCCAAACCTAAGGGTGGGGGACATGTGGAGCAGCATCTGATACATATCGAGGTACTTGATACGGCCACTTCACAGGGTTGGAAATCAAACAGAAACAAAATGCAAACAGAGAAGGATGGGGAATAAGAGAAGGAGAATGTGAATAAAGGGAAGAAATAAACGGGAGAACAATGGAAAGGAAAAACAGAAATCTGTTGTCATAAGATTTCCTAGAGTGAGATGTGAAGTGGATGCCATCCTTGGCCGCTTCTTTGGGGCACAGGGATGCATCGCGGTGGAGCTCAGGATCCCTGAGTGGAAACATGGGATGGTAAGGAATGATTCTAGTCAGAGAAGGGAAAGGGCAGGAGAAAGTGGGATGGATGGGTTGACCCCACACGCAGAATGCTGATGAGTTGAAAGAAGAATGACAGAATGACAGCATTATTGAGAATGTCTGCCTTGGCATGCTTGCAGACATCCTACCGGTACTTCAACCAGGGTGCACGGAAACAGAGTTTCCAAAGCCGGCCCAAACACTCTTTTGCAAGTAACTTGGCTTTCCATTGGCGGAAGTCTTCATAAAACAATAAATCACATCCTTAAAAAGACACTGTAATCTGATTAATTTGTAGTCATATTACTACCAAAAGGAACTTGAGAAGGTCCTCCTGTCTAAACATTGCAGACAAGAGAGCTGGCTTAGCAAGTGTTGGATTGATGTCACGGCTTTGAAAGCTCTGTTTCCTTTCCGGCATCATCAACCAAAGCCAGACAGTTTGGAGGGATGGGTGCTAGTGTAAAGGCGATTTTATTTGTGCACAGCCATTCAGTTAAAAATTCTTTTGGCACTGAAGTACACAAAGTACCCTTGTGATGGAAACGTCTTGTATTTGCAAACCTTGTATGCTACCCTATTAGGGCAGTTCTTTCCTAAGCCAAGGGGGGGTGAGATAATGCGTAACAAATTGTACATATCCTTATAGGATATCCGTCCGCTGCGGAGAAGAACAAGTACATAAATAAAAAAAAAAGGTTCAGGACAACGTCACTTTTAATAATGTCATCTGTGGGATCTCTGCATACAACAAGGTACAGGAGCGAGGCCTCCATACGGGGCCTACTTCAGTTCCTTTGGTTATAAAAAGCAAGGAGAACATTAAGGTTAAGTTGTGTATTCCCACCATCTTTAACATCTTTCTAACTGTCTGCTAAGAGACACATGAACGTGGATGAACATACCAAGCAGCTGGGTCGTATTCAGCCCAAACCCGAATGAATTCATCGAGGTGATGAGGCCCTAGGATAGAGGAGTCTCGGGTAAGGTACTCAAAGTTATCCATTATGACAGCCACAAACAGGTTCAGCATCTGGAACACAGACAGTAGATGGTGTTAACGTCTGCATTTTGGTCTGGTTGCAGGAGCTCCAAAACACTAATGTCACTATCTCAATGCCCCAGCCCTGGATGTTCATTAGTGAGTGAGTAGGGAAAGGTTTCCTCCAAAAATCACCTCCCCCTTAAGCCTGAGTTATGGTTCTACGTCAAAGCGACGCCGTGCCTACGCCGTAGGGTACGCGTCAACGCTTTTTTTTTTCATTATGCACGTCGAGAAAAAAGTCGAAATGTCGAGATTGATGTTGAAGTACAATTTCGGGAAAAAGTGGAAATGTTGAGAAAAAAGTCAAAATGTCGAGAAAAAAGTGGAAATGTTGAGAAAAAAGTCAAAATGTCGAGAAAAAAGTCGAAATGTTGAGAAAAAATTCGAAATTTCGAGAAATAGTCGAAATGTTGAGATTAATGTTGAAGTACAATCTCGGGAAAAAGTGGAAATGTTGAGAAAGAAGTCAAAATGTTGAGAAAGAAGTCAAAATGTTGAGAAAAAAAGTGGAAATGTTTGAGAAAAAAGTCAAAATTTCGAGAAATAGTCGAAATGTTGAGATTAATGTTGAAGTACAATCTTGGGAAAAAGTGGAAATGTTGAGAAAAAAGTCAAAATTTTGATACATAAACAGGTGTAGAGAGAAGAAACTGAGGGGTCAGAGGGGGGGCTGCATGTCTCAGACGTCTATACAGACTAATGGAGGTAAACATTGGGATGGGCAGAGGTTTCCTTGGACTATTGCCTCTGTTTGTTGGCCACTGTTTCCTGCGTTTTCACTATTCTGATCAATGTTCGGTCAACATTTAGGTGTCTTTTAGGTGTGTTTCAGTACTAACCAGGAAGGAGCAAAGGAAGATGAAGGAGACAAAGTAGAAGTAAGCAAAATCACTGCCACATGTTTTCCCAGAGCCTGCCTGCTCATCACAGGCTCGGTGACTCAGACAAGACAACATGATCTCGTGCCAGGCTTCTCCGGTAGCGCTCCTGGTCCACAGGGAATGACAAAGAGACAGAGACGGAGAGTTTTAGTGAAAAAGACCTAGGAGTGTTCTGTATTTTCTATGTTTCCAAATTCAAAGGTTAGGGTTGGCTCCTGTTTTATTTTTTTGGTGGTTTATATATATTTGGTATATTAGTTTTTTGTTGTAACAATGCTTCTTGGCAATGAATCTTATACAGTTTGAAAGCTGTTTATTTCCCTTTCAAATAGTAACACATTTGTCAGGAACATGCATTTATGGGATGAGCAGCAGGGCTGAGTATGTGGGTTACACCCATGAAATCTTCTCTTCCAATGCCAAACAACGTTGACTCTTGTTTGGAGTTTGGTGGATCAGATGAATCGAAGTTTGAAGAAGCAACACATGTTGGCAATTTAACAGTTTATCCATATAACAAACAGGAGCCTCAGTAGCTTGTGGAAGAACCAAACACATCCACAACAGCCTGGCTCCTCCCCCTCATGCTGGTCACCAGTCTGGTCCCACACTGCTGTGGGGTGACATCCCATCTTCAACCAGCATTTGTCACAAGTCAGCCAACATGGTTGTGTTGGTTCCTCTGGTATGAACAGCACGCCCAACCCGATCCCACAAGTGTTCAGTGGGGTTGATGTCAGGACCGCAGGTCTCCATCCTCTCCACTCCCAGTTTCTGGAGGTATCTCTCATAAACCTGCTCTCTGGGGGGCGGGCGTTATCATCTTGGAGGATACAGTTCAGTCCCAGACTGGTTGCAGAATCTCATCTCTTCTGCTTTTCCATTTTTATTTATTATAAGTATCTCATAGCTATCATTTTTGTCCATCGCTCCTGTAGTTTCTTGTGCTGGCCCCCTTTTTTCTCTTTTGTGCACGTTTGCAGGCTGGAGCTTCGAGAGCTGCGTGCTGGCCTGCGGTCCCGGTCCCCCCCCCCACCCCTGGTCATCCCGTTGCTGCTTCCACCTGCCTGCGGTCCCCACCCCTCTGGTCATCCCGTTGCTGCTTCCACCTGCCTGCGGTCCCCCACTCCCCTCTGGGCATCCCGCTGCTGCTTCCACCTGCCTGCGGTCCCCCACCCCCCCTCTGGGCATCCCGCTGCTGCTTCCACCTGCCTGCGGTCCCCCCACCCCCCTCTGGGCATCCCGCTGCTGCTTCCACCTGCCTGCGGTCCCCCACCCCCCTCTGGGCATCCCGCTGTTGCTTCCACATGCCTGCTGTGTGCTGCTGACGTCCCCGGCCCCCCCAGTCTGGCCCTCGGCAGGAGGGTCCCCCCTTATGATCCAGGTCCTGGTCCAGGTTTCTTCCTCCTAAAGGGGAGTTTTTCTTGCCACTGTTTGGCTTAAGGCTTTTCTCCCACTATGGGAGTTTTTACCTGCCATTGTTTATGTAATAATTGCTCAGGGGTTTATGTTCATGTTCTAGGTCTCTGGAAAGCGTCTAGAGACAACATCTGTTGTATTAGATGCTATACAAATAAAATTGAATTGAATTGAATTGAATATATCTCTGCATTGAGATTGCCTCCAATGATGACGAGCCTCATTTTTCCAGCGAGGGGGATGCTGACCCGCACCATCACACTGCCTCCAACCAAAAGATGTCACTATCGGTGCAGCAATAAGCACAGTGTTCTCCATGTATTCTCCACACTTTGACCCTAGGATCCAACTTTGAATCTGGACTCATCACTGAACATAACATTCCTCCACATGTTCAGGTTCCAATGCACGTGTTGCCGACACCAGTGCAAACGGGCCTGAAAGTGAGGGGCAATCATGGCAGGCGGCAGGCAGCCCTATGAGAATGGAGAGTGACTGTGTAGCTGTCTGTTTCCAATTGTCTGGGCAGGGAGCCGTCTGCCATATTGTCCTGCAAACCTTGACTACAAATCTACGGTACCCAAGTGCTGACAGGGTGAGGAAACGGGTGTCGTCTTCTCGGGATACCCACACCCACTCGGGACAGCCGCTTCCCAGCCCTTGTTATATGGAACTTAGCATTCAGAATGGAGATGGTACCAGGGCTCACTACAAGCAATGCTGCAACTTGCGGAACACCAGCTTGAAGTTGCCCCACAGGCCCTATCCAGATCAGTAAAACGGGGCATTCTTGGAGCAGACACCTTGTAGGTTCCTAAGTTATGAAGCCATGAGCTTGACGTTCTCCTTTTCCTCTTACAATCCACTTAATTGCAACGCTGGAGAGACTATGTCTCTCAGCTGGCCTGGGAACGCCTTGGAATCCCCTCGTTAGAGCTGGAGGAAGAGCTGGAGGAAGAGATGGAGGAAGAGCTAGATGAAGAGATGGAGGAAGAGATGGAGGAAGAGCTGGAGGAAGAGCTGGAGGAAGAGCTGGAGGAAGAGCTGGAGGAAGAGATGGAGGAAGAGCTGGAGGAAGAGCTGGAGGAAGAGATGGAGGAAGAGCTGGAAGAAGAGCTGGAGGAAGAGATGGAGAAAGAGATGGAGGAAGAGCTAGATGAAGAGATGGAGGAAGAGCTGGAGGAAGAGATGGAGGAAGAGCTGGAGGAAGAGCTGGAGGAAGAGATGGAGGAAGAGCTGGAAGAAGAGATGGAGGAAGAGCTGGAGGAAGAGCTGGAGGAAGAGCTGGAAGAAAAGATGGAGGAAGAGATGGAGGAAGAGCTGGAGGAAGAGCTGGAGGAAGAGATGGAGGAAGAGCTGGAAGAAGAGATGGAGGAAGAGATGGAGGAAGAGCTGGAGGAAGAGCTGGAGGAAGAGATGGAGGAAGAGCTGGAGGAAGAGATGGAGGAAGAGCTGGAGGAAGTGTGGGCATCTCTGTTGAGACTGTTGCCCCCACGACCCGGTTCCGGATAAGCGGATGAGAATGGATGGATGGTTCCAGATGGGCTTTGTCACCTCTAATATCTGTTCACAGTGCACAGAGAACACTCCTGATAATTATATGCATGCTTTATGGTTCTGTACACCGGTACAGAGGTTCTGGAAGGAGATTTGTGAGGATTTATCCACATGGATCAACCACAGAATCCCAGTGTGCCCCACGGTATGTATATTAGGTCACCTGGGAGACACTCAAATAGAACCTAATTGGACACACCGGGTTCTCACTGCCTTATGTATCGCAAAGAAAACCATTCTAGTAAATTGGAAACAAAAATCCAGTTTATGTATCAACCATTTTAGGAATCTTTTATCAGATCATATTAGTAGTGAGATAATGTCTGCCTCCACTGAACAACATTCGGCTGAATTGCACTCTCTGTGGTCCCCGATTATTGGCTTCGTTACCTAGTGGGGGCGGGGGGGGTGGTGATCTCGTAGCCCTTGGGGTTGGGGGTCGGCTTGGGGGGTCTGGGGCGCGGGCCTCCGGTGGCCCCTGGGGGGCGGTGGGGGGGGGCCGCGGGGCCCTGTCCCTGGCCGGTGGGGGCCTGTGGGGGGGGTTGCCTCATGGCGGTGGGGGGGGTGGCTGGGGGGGGCTCGGGCGGGGGGCTGTGGCTTGGGCGTCTCCGGGTCTCCCGGGGGGGGGCTGGGCCGTGGACGTGGGGGTCCCACTCGGAGGGCCCGGCCCTGCCTGGGTGGGGGGTGGCTGTCTGCGCTGGGGGGGCATTGCTGCCTTGGTCCTCCGTCGCCAAGTGCGGGGGCCAAGTGCCCCTGCGGATGTGGGGACTCCGTGACCCTTGGGTCACGGAGTGGCCTCGGGGGGGGGGGTGGGGCCGGGTCCGGGGATCGGGCCTCCCCTGACCGGGGGGTGCACGGGCGGGCGCGGCGGCGGGGTGGCACCATTCCCAGGTGTCTATGTCTTATGTTGTCAGTATGAATGGGAGGTTGTTGGACCGTTTCCCCCTCCGTCTGGGGGCTCCGGCGGCGCCGGGGGCGCCCGTGGAGGTACGGTGGGGCCCTGGCCCGGCTCGGAGGGCCGGCCCCCGTCTACTGGATGGCCGGTGGGGGGATGCGGGTGTCTTATCAGGGCCGGCTTTGCTGGTCCTGCTTCCTGGCTTCGGCCTCCGCTCCCCCTCCTTCCCCCCTACACGATTCATACGCACATAGGCGAAGGGCGGGGGGTCCGGGTCGTGGGGGGCATTGTCCCGCGTGGCCCGGCACTCCCCGCCTCACGGTTTTAACAGCAAAATAGACACTGCACATTCAACACTTAATAAATACATTTGACAAGGACACGTAATTCGGGAGGGGGGGGGTCGGTGTCAAATCGATACTTGGCCCTCCCCCCTCCCTGTTTTTATGGCATTAATCACATGCACTCAACACCAGGGGCGGGAGGGGGTCCCACATCACCCGCGTTCCCTCACCGGCCTGGGATAGGTGGGTCGGGATACCCGGGCCTGGCGGGGCTCGCCGTGCAGCCTGGGGCGCCTTCTGGCGGTGCTGGACCCCTCCGGGGAGGGGGAAACGGTGCGTGATTGTGTGTCTGTGTCGATGAGAATGCGGTATGGAAGGGTCCTGCCATGGAGGATTCGGGCCTCCATTGGCAGGACATCAAAACTTAATAATTTATCATTATTATATTATACAAAGATGGTTATTATTATTATTATTATTATTATTATTATTATTATTATTATTATTATTATGTATAGTATATCATATTATTATTAGTATAGATATCGGATAGGTGAATGGATGAATGAATGGGATGCCTGGGTCTGGGGCCCTCCGTTGTCGGGCCTGCGCGGGTGTCGCCTTGTTGGGGGGTTCCCTCTCTCCGGGCCCGTCTCCGGTCCCCCCTGTTGCCTCTGCGGCGGGGCGCCCCTCTGGTCTTGGAGGGCCACTTCGTGGGGGGCGGGTGCGCCTGCCCGCGTCGGCGGCCGGGGCGGCTCTGTCTCTCCGGCCAGGCTGGCCCCCTGCCGGGTGGGGGTCGTTGGCCTGAAGGGTGAGGGCCTTCTGGCCGCGTGTCCGGCCCGGACCGGGTGGCCGGGGATTGCCTGGGGCGCGGTCCGCCGCCGCGGGGTCCCTGGCTGCTTCTTCCGGCGCCGGGCCTCGCAGGCGGTGGGTTGCCTCCCTCCTACTTCTCCCTTCTGTGGGGTTGCCGGTGGCCTGGGTTCCGGGCTCTTCCGTGTCGGCCTCTGGTCTCGCGGGTGGCGGGGTTGCTCCCCCCCCTCCCCCACTATAGATACACTTCAGGTGGAACATTGTTTGGTTTATTACACACACACACACACACACACACACACACACACACACACACACACACACACACACACACACACACACACACACACACACACAGTCACTTAGTCACACGCATATACACACACACACACACACACACACACATGATCATATACATACACACACACACACATAGACATACACACTGGCTTGTTCACCTGCATGCTGGCTCTCTAGTTTTTGGGTTTAGGTAGCGGTAGCGCTAGCTTAGCTCAGACTGCAATCAGATCTCAAGATTTAGGTCGATTGCTGTTATTGTTTTGGTTGGCTCCGTGCCGGTTTCGTGCTTTGTTTGTGGTTTTTTGTTGCAGATTTCCAGTGCTTGATGTGTGTTCCTGCTTCCTGGATTGGCAGTGGATGTCGTCACCCCCCCCCCCCCCCAAAAAAAAAAAAAAAAAAAAAAATCACTGGGTTTGTATGCAATGTTCCCTCTAAGCTGCGCGCGTGCGCAATCGCGCACTGACCGCATATTCTCAGCGCACAAGAAAGTCTATCCAGCGCAGTGCTTTAAGTGGGCCGGTACGCGCCGGTACGGAGTACCCCCACTTCTCAATATTAGCCTCTGGCGTACCGGGACTTCTCGTGAGCTCAGTTCTCTGCTCTCTCCTTGCGATTTGGCTACAGTGGCGTTGCAACGCGACTGCCCCTCGTGAGACGTTCACTCGCAAAGCCTGATTTATGGTTCCGCGCTAAATCGACGCAGAGCCTACGCCGTAGGGTACGCGGCGACGCGCAACGTACATGCGCGTCGCCGCGTACCCTACGGCGTAGGCTCTGCGTTGGTGTAACGCGGGACCATAAATCAGTTTACGGAGGTCCCGCGAGTCGAGAGGAGGAGAAGTATCCAAGGATTTGGGGAATACAAGGAGCTGTGGGGATCCCGGACACGAGAAAGTCTGAAGCCTCTGCTAAAAGCTGTCCATACCATTGCTGTGTCTACCAGCAGTACTGGAGTTGAGGGGGGATGAGGGGAGATGGCACCCCCCCTGAAATAAAAACGGTCCAAATCATCCCCCCCTGAAATAAAAAGGGTCCAAATCATCCCCCTCTGAAATACAAACGGTCCAAATCATCCCCCCTGTAAAACTGCCATCCCTCCTTTCCATCCCTTATGTCATTTCATCAATGAATGTGGTTTTACTGCTATTTCAACATTTAGAGTCATCACCAGAAAAATAACACCAGAAAAATAACTTATTTGACAATTTCCACCTTTTTCAAGTAAATTTTCACTTGAAATAAGTAGGAAAATCTGCCAGTGGAACAAGATTTATCTTCTCATTACAAGCAAAAAAAATCTTGTTCCACTGGCAGATTTTTCTACTTATTTCAAGTGAAAATTGACTTGAAACAAGTGAAAATGGTCAATTAAAACAAAATTTTGTCGACATTTCAACTTTTTTCATAAAATTTTTGACTTTTTTTTCTCAAAATCTCAACTTTTCTCTGGACATTTTGACTTTTTTCTCAAAACTTTTTTTCTCGACTTTTCGATTTTCGATTTCGAGAAAAAAGTCGAAATTTTCACCTGTTTCAAGTAGATTTTCACTTAAAATAAGTAGAAAAATCTGCCAGTGGAACAAGACTTTTTTGCTTGTAATGAGAAGATAAATCTTGTCCCACTGGCAGATTTTTCTACTTATTTCAAGTGAAAATTTACTTGAAACAGGTGAAAATTGTTGTTTTTTCTAGTGACGAGTCTTGTTTTTAAGTGTAATGAGATACTTAAAAATAAAGCGTGCATATGTGATGTTGCTCACAGTCGTCCTCAGTTTGCTCAGGGAGCTTGCGTGTGTGCCCAGATACATGAAAAATTAGAGGGAACATTGTTTGTATGTGTATATTTATGTATGTGTACGCATATGTATGTGTATATATATGTATATATATTAAATATAGTAATAATGCACATATATATACTTTTGGTTTCTACCGTCATGGTATCAATCATTAATATGTGTGCAGACAAGGAAAAAAAAAAAAAGAGGATGGATGGATGGGTGGGTGGCTGGATGGATGAATGGATGAATGGATGGATGGATGGATGGATGGATGGATGAATTTGAATGACGTCAAAAAAACTGTGTGGTCCACTCTACTTGCCCCCTCTGCAGCAGCTTCTAGGAGTAGTTAAATATTCAAATTTGCCAGAAAGCTTTAGTACAGTTTCTAATATCACAAATCCTTATACATGACAATTCTTAGCCTTTAAGCTTGTCATCCTGCACACATATATTTATGTTTAACGATGAAGTAGCACCCTTTTATTTGAATACGCTTAAATTACCATAAGAAACATAAGAAAAAACTTAAATGACCCTCCGTATCTGAATGAACTTGGACTGAGTGGCTTCTACACATCTACCGATCACTGCAGCATGGGCTACCAAAGCTCAGAAGCTCAAAACAATAGTCATAAGCAACAGCAATGGCTATTTGGCATTGGCAGAAAAGATTTGGCAAATAATTCATGGGTCAACCCACATACTCAGATCTGCTGCTCATCTCACAAATGCATGTTTCTTACAAATATGGCACCATTTAAAAGGGAAAGGAACAGGCTTTCCAAAATGTATTGCCAGGAAGCATTGTTACAACAAAGAAATAATCTACCGAGCACAAATGTCCTTAGATTTTGTGCTAAGGTTATATATACATACATACATATATATATATATAGATCCATAATTGTAACATATTTGACAGTAAAAAAACAAAACAAAGGTAGTACCTGAAAAGCAGCATGAGAGCCTGGAGGAACGTGCGGAAATTGTTGTGGTGAGTGATTGCTGTGTCGTCGTTCAGCTCAATATTGCCAAAGACCTTAATCAAAAGAGCAGTTAATGGAGGGTGGATTTGCAACGTCTCGGCAGTGTGCAATTTATGTTTTTCAGTCTCAAAGCGCTTATTTTCATGTTGTATGGGAACATAACAAATGCAACAGAACTGTGTGTCAGCACAGAAAGCTCACACACCTGCATCCCAATGATGGCGTAGATGAAGAACAGCATGGCGATCAGCAGGCACACGTACGGCAGGGCCTGAGGGCAACAAAGGCAAGTCAGAACACTTAATTGCTGTCTGTGGATATCTGTCAGAGAAAAGTCATTTAAAAAAGTGATTTTTAAATGTGTGTAAGCACCTTAAAGGACTGGACAAAGGTCCACAGCAGGATGCGGATGGTGTAGCCTTGTCTCAGCAGCTTGATGAGGCGAGCAGCTCTGAACAGTCTCAGGAAGCTCAGGTTCAGCAGCTTGTTCTGTCACACACACATTCACAAAAGCCTCGGTAAAGACACGTAAAGCCTGAATGTAAGCTCTTTCTCTGAGAGAGCCTACACTTTGTCCATCTGTCAGTTTGCTGATTTAGAAGACATTTTGATGGAAATTTAGCTAAACTAATATATTTGTGAACTTGTTCTTCCCGCAATCGGAATCCGGAATCGCAGACGCCCAGAGAGGAGAGATTTGTACGGAAGAGTATTAAGGCCAGGCAGGAGAAAAAATATTTGAGAAGGGAAGATTTTTTTTTTATTGTGCACTTCAAGAAAAAAGTCGAAATGTCGAGATAAATGATGAAATACAATTTCAAGAATAAAGTTGAAATTTCGTGAACAATGTTGAAATACAATTTCAAGAATGAAGTCGAAATTTCGTGAATAAAGTCGAAATTTCACCTTTTTCCTCAACATTTCAACTTTATTCACGACATTTTGACTTTTTATTCAACATTTCGACTTTTTTCTCGAAATTGTATTTCAACATTAATCTCGACATTTCTACTTTTTTCTCAACATTACGACTTTTTTCTCGACATTTCGACTTTTTTCTCGAAATTGTCTTTCAACATTAATGTCGACATTTCAACTTTTTTCTCTACATTTTGACTTTTTTCTCGAAGTGCATAATGAAAAAAAAATCTTCCTCCTCTAAAATATTATTTTTATTTTTCTCCTGCCTGGCCCTAATACTCTTCCGTAGATTTGACACTTGAAAAAAAACCTGAATATTGGCAATAACCCGAATTTGCACGCCCATGTAAACACCAATAACCCCTTTGAATAACCTGAATTTGCTCATATTCCGGTTTTTAAAAACCCCAATATGACCCCTGGGTTACTCCTTTTAAAACTGAATATTGGGTCATGTAAACGCCAAACTGAATATCCCCATCAAACGGAACAGTAATCTGTTTTCTGCTCATGCTCTGTTCACAAGGAATCCTGGTCTTTTGAGTCCAGGAAGTTCTTCTAAACACGGAGAAACCAAGACCAGGAGGAGACTAATCACTTCATAAATGTAATGAAGGATATGAACATTTCTGCATTTGTAGACGGTAGAAAGTACCGGGATAGTGAGATTTACAAGAAGGTGAGCCAAAGCTGCGCGAAGCAGCATTTGTTTTGAATTTTGATACAGGAAGAAGAAGCAGAAATGACGGGAATTGCATCATGATGTTCTCCGTGCGTCGCTGGTTTGATCCAGATATCCTGAATGATTAATTACCATGTAAACGGAATATTCTGAATGTTTCAGTAACCGGAATATTAGCAATAACCTGAATTTTGACTGCATGTAAACGTAGTCAATGATTAAGTCTCTTTAAAGACACTGCCCGAGACTCCGTTGCTGAATCACTGTTGTGAAAAGGTAGTTCGGCCTCCTTCATCAGTTAGTTCAGTTTTTTAAGTCTCTGGTTGTGCTGCTGCTCCCCCACAGCTGACTGCAGACGTGACTGAACTCTCCACAACACACCTACACATGATCTGCAACATCTTGCTGCAAATGCTGAAGGACCTAAGCTTCTTCAAGAAGTAAAGTCTGCTCTGTCCTTCCTTATAAGCACTGAAAGATTGACTGGCATAAGAAATTTACTCAAATCTTGCCAAGTGATGACACACTTTGCTTTCAAATCATACACTTTTCCTGGTGAGCAGAGTTCATCGGCTCTGTCACAATTCCTCTGAATTCTCATGAAAAGTTTCTTTCTTTGAAAATTCTCTCCCAAATAACCAAGAAAATATTTAAAGGGCAAAATAAATTGACTTACCGTAGTCTAGTCGATGTTTGTGGGCGGGCCACGGTAATATCCAAGCAGGAAACCAGCAATAAAAATAAAGGAGGACAAAAAAACAGAAATATGGAGAAAAAAAAAGGAGATTAACAGGACGGAAAGGCAGGAGAACATGAAAATATTATGAAACACAGGAAAATTTCTCTCTCTGTGTGTGTATATATACATATATATATATACTGAATCAACTGAAATATTGCAAGCCTTTTATTATTTTAATATTGCTGATTATGGCTTAGTTTAAGATTAAGATTCCCAGAATATTACAATTTTTTGAGATAGGATATTTGAGTTTTCTAAAGCTGTAAGCCATAATCAGCAATATTAAAATAATAAAAGGCTTGCAATATTTCAGTTGATTTGTAATGAATCCAGAATGTATGACATTTTTGCATTACAGAAAATAAAGGACTTTATCACAATATTCAAATTTTCTGAGACAGCCCTGTGTGTGTGTGTGTGTGTATATATATATATATATATATATATATATATATATATATATATATATATATATATATATATATATATATATATACATATATATAAGTAAAAACATTTTTGTTTTTGTTGGGTTGGGCAGCAGAGCTGAGGATGTGGGTTGAGCCCATGAAAAATCTTTTCTTCCAATGCCAGAGTGATTTTTCCAGCCCACATCCTCAGCTCTGCTGCTCATCCCTCAAATGCATGTTCCTTACACATGTGGCACCATTTAAGAGGGAATGGACAGGCTTGCCAACGGAATGAGATGTGTTGCTAAGGAGCATTGTTAAAACAAAGAAATAATCTACCAAACACCAATGTCCTTACTTTTTGTGCTACGTTTATATGTACACCCACATTCACCACTTCAGTAGGCATAATGGATAAAGTCTTCTTTGAAACTCTAATTTCCTTAAATCGAGGTTAAAAATGTGTGTGTTTACAGCTGCCTTTGACCTAATTATCTAAACCATTCTGAATTTAAATATAAACAATGCAAAGTCAATAACTCTAGCTTAAGTCTAATTTTCCCGCCGCTGCAGTGTAACTCATTTTGTTCTCTCTCTTTATTTTTCATGTTTTCATTATGTAAAACACCTTAATTGCTTTGTTGCTGAAATATGCTACAAAAAATAATGGTTGTCTTGCCTCGGCTATATCCAGGATATCTAATGAAGTGGCCAGTGAATGTAAATCTGTTCATGCAGAGGTTTGTGCATCCTGGAACAACTAAACTTAACATGGATAGCAATGTGATATTAACCTGATTAAGACTACACTGTAAAGAAGATGTAAAACAGCAACTTAATCTCCTGATGCCATAATCAAAATAAACAATCACATTATAACATCTGGAGTATTCTGATCATAGTCATATTACTTGCCTCACCACTGTATGAACAGCCATCGCGACACAAATTGACAATTCAATGTGATAAATAATCTACTTTATTTATTGATAATTGTCAAAGGATAATTATCAATAACTCTTTGATAACTGAACCAACATTAGCAAGATGAAGCAGTGTTGGTGCATCAAACTTTGTAAGAAATTCCAGACTTACGGCATAAGGATGCTACAGACATCAAATTAATTGAAACATGTCTTTTAACACTGTTAAACCAGAACATGAAATCAATATTCTAATCACCTTAATCAGAATATTGTCTTATTTAAAATGAGGTGCCCTGTGATGGACAGACAAATTATCCAGGGGTAGCACCTCTTGACCCCTCTTTGGACTGCTGATTCATAACCGTATTTGGTTTTACAGGGAGTTTACTTGCTCACGGGTCCACATGGTGGTATGTATACCATGCATGACTTCGATGGAGGGTTAGGGGCTGACATACATTACTTACATTGATTTCTGTGACTAGGATGTCTGTGATGCTGCCCAACACCGTCACAAAGTCAAACATGTTCCAGGCGTCCTTCAAGTAGTTCTAGAAAGCAACATTTGAAAACAATTAGCTGGAGTTTATCTTCAGGGATGTTCTGAGCTTCTCTGTGTCTGGTACCCACCAGTGGACCAAAAGCAATGATCTTCAGAATGCACTCAAGAGAGAACAGAGTCGTAAATACAATGTTGAGGTTCTTCAGCAACGCTTCATAGAAATCTGGAGCTCCATGGAACTAGAAAACAGGCATAGATGGAGCTTCATTAACAGCTCTCCCCCCCAAAAAAAACAACCTTTCCTTTCTGCTCAAGGCAGCTCAGAATTTATTTGATCTGAAAAAGCACTCTAGACCTTACTCATATTATGCTGCATTTCCAATCCCCTATAAATGCTCTTACCTTCATCATGAGTACCACGGTGTTGAGAGCTATCATGATCATGATAGAGTACTCGAATGGAGCTGAGACAACGAACTTCCACATCCTGTACTGGAAGGACTGCGTGTTCTCAGGCATGTAGCGCGTCAAAGGTCTGGCATTTATGGCAAAGTCAATACAAGCTCTCTGCATTCAAAAAAAAAAGTGGAAAGAATCACCTACTCACTTCGTGATTTCATTCAAACCTCAACATTCAAATGCAATGCAAAGATGCAATTACAAAAGGAAAGAAAAGTGATTTCCCCGGCGTAGAAATTAAGTACATATACATATTATCAGAAACTCGATTTGTGGCCAAATATTAATGCCCATGGACCACTGGTTCTTGGTAACTGTACCAAATATTAATGTCCATGGACCACTGGTTCTTGGTAACTGTACCAAATATTAATGTCCATGGACCACTGGTTCTTGGTAACTGTACCAAATATTAATGTCCATGGACCACTGGTTCTTGGTAACTGTACCAAATATTAATGTCCATGGACCACTGGTTCTTGGTAACTGTACCAAATATTAATGTCCATGGACCACTGGTTCTTGGGGTAACTGTACCAAATATTAATGTCCATGGACCACTGGTTCTTGGTAACTGTACCAAATATTAATGTCCATGGACCACTGGTTCTTGGGGTAACTGTACCAAATATTAATGTCCATGGACCACTGGTTCTTGGGGTAACTGTACCAAATATTAATGTCCATGGACCACTGGTTCTTGGTAACTGTACCAAATATTAATGTCCATGGACCACTGGTTCTTGGTAACTGTACCAAATATTAATGTCCATGGACCACTGGTTCTTGGTAACTGTACGGGTCACTGTCAAGTCCAACTGCCTTTAATTTAAGCCCATAATCAGCTGTTATCCCGTCTTCTCCACTAGTTGCAGCTGTTTTTGCAGCTGGTTTTACCACTCAGTGCAGTAAGGGGGCTGGTCCAGTGGGAATGTGACGTCAATGCAAACCCTCTATAGTAAAAACCATGAAACAAAAAATGGATTGGTGGAAAGTGCAGTTTGAATAGCCTGTTGAAGCAACCATGTGTTTTTTGAGCAAGGTTACAAATTGTTTGGCTCACCATATTTTGTTGAATCCCTAGTTCTTTGACCAAAACAATTTACGACCAGCAAGCCAAACAATTCAAAATGTAACCACATTTAGTTTTGTTATGTCTAAGTAAGACAATAGATCAGTTGTTTTTTTCCCCCTGTCTTCTGTGATTTAAAACCATTCAGTAAAAAAAGCAGTTGATGGAATAAAGATGGCCCTTCTGGAGGACAGGTCAACACCACAGAAAGCTCAGAACGGCTGGAGTGTCCGTGTTTTACCTCGTTCTTTTCCAAGCTGCACTCAGACAGGGCTTTGTCTCCCTGCTCCTGGAAGGTGATAATGATCAAAGCCACAAAGATGTTGACAAAGAAGAAAGGGAAAACCACAAAGTAGACCACGTAGAAGATGGAGATTTCTATTCGGTATCCGGGACTGGGACCCTCGTCTTCGAATGTGGCATCCACAGAGTGCTTCAAAACGCTGGAGGGGATAGATTAGGGAGTCAAATACCATAATACAGCAACAGTTTAGTGAAAACATTCAAAAGATTAGCTGAACAATGTATTTGGCCTTTGCAAATTGCAAAATACAGAGAAATCTTTAATTTAAACTATTCAAATAATTTATGTGACCATTCAGAATTTTGCACATACAGGACTGTCTCAGAAAATTAGAATATTGTGATAAAGTTCTTTATTTTCTGTAATGCAATTAAGAAAACAAAATGTCATACATTCTGGATTCATTACAAATGAACTGAAATATTGCAAGCCTTTTATTATTTTAATATTGCTGATTATGGATTACAGTTTAAGATTAAGATTCCCAGAATATTCACATTTTTTGGGATAGGATATTTGAGTTTTCTTAAGCTGTAAGCCATGATCAGCAATATTAAAATAATAAAAGGCTTGCAATATTTCAGTTCATTTGTAATGAATCCAGAATGTATGACATTTTTGCATTACAGAAAATAAAGGACTTTATCACAATATTCTAATTTTCTGAGACAGTCCTGTAATGTTAATATTTTAGTAAGTCACCCAAATAAGTTACCTGGTTCATCTGGTAGCCCTAATATTTTTGGGTACCCATCCACATATTTATTGTGTTCTTTGCCATTCAAGATAATCAAGTCTTTTTACTGGACAGAAGACCAATTTAGCTCCTCTCTTCTCATATCACAATATCGCACTACATAGGTGACATCAGCTGTTATCTTCTAAATTCACACGGACAACAATTCAATTGTTATAGCTTTTATGGTCAGATATAGCCCCCTCACACAAGAATCATGCCACTAAGTAATAATTATCAAAGGAGAGAGGAACCACTTCACCTGCAGGTCAAGTATAAAGTGCATACACATCCACCTGGACGTGCATGTGCCACCAGACTGCGCTGGGGAATACCTACTGTACTCCAACTGCCCCAGAGACCAGGAATCTCTCTACCTTCAACATGGAGCGGAGCGCTCACACTAGTCAAATGAACCAGGGGTCAACTGTTGCATGCTATTGTATGAGGAATTGTAATCATTGTTCATGCTACTCATGAAACAATAACATAAAAACCAGCATTAAAAAAGTTCATCCTCATGTAGGGAATCCCAACAGAAAAACAGACGATCAAGAGACATGTCTGTCAGTACGTTTCCATGCAGCAGTTCAATCGGATTTCTGATCGTATAAGACATCCTTTGGACTTTTAAACTGCATGTAAACACCTTAATCCGATCTACTTCTGACCTAATTCGGACATTTAATAATCGGATAACAACACCTAGGTAACTCGTTCACAGTCTGAATTTTAACGCCATGTATACGGAGACATCGGATATTGCAGTCTGAGCAGCTGGAGAATTTCCTCTGGGGCTTCACCCGGAAGTGAAAGGAGACGGAGCGTGTTAAATAGTTGTTTAAACACCTTTAAAAAGATTGTTAAAGAGATGGCAGAAGCTTCATCAGGAAACTGGGGCAGATCAAAATAAAGTGGAAAAATATACGGAAGACGTTACATTGGCGCCAAACAAAACAACTGTCAACCGGAAGTGGCTCTTTAGTGAAATGGTTACAAATGGTTACCATGGTTACAGCGCCACATAGTGTCACGGAGTCAGCCATGCTCTGGACATTTATCTGATTCTCTGAACAGCATGTAAACTCAGACTAGTGATCGGGTCTTCTGGATGTTTATCTGATACCATCAGAAATCCCATCTCTTTGCTGCATGGAAACGTACTGACTGTCGTAAACGGAGATACTTCTGACACAGTCGATGTATCAGTCTCTCTCTTACCAATGAGTCCAGTTTTCCTGTTGGAACAATTTGTTTCACGCCACCAGTTAAACGTTTGGACTAAGGCTGGGACTTTAGCGCGTTCATTTCGATCAATTAATTACAGAAAAAATAGCGCATTTTAATCGCATTCGTTTTTTCCCCTCGGAACATTTCTCATGGGACGACTTTCACACGGACGGCGCACCAACCGCATACTTCCACCCTAATGATATTTACCAATATTTACCGGTACTGATATTTACTCAAAAGTGTGCCGAACTTAAGTATACTTTTTAGTATATACTTTATAGTATGGCATTTCGGACGCACCGAGAGAGTTATTACACTTACGTGGACTCCCATTGTGAGCTCCGCAGCGAGATCAAAGCGTTTTACAACTCTCTCTCTCAAGGTTCTGCAACCAACGTGCATTAGTGTTACAGTGAAGTGCGGCCGTCGTCATAACACAAGCTAAGTTGTTTCCACACACGTTAAAGATGAATGAAGTCGCAGACGAAAAGGGTCTCGTTGGTCCCGTGGATGGGAAATTTTGTTTTAAAAAACGGATGGATGGAAGCGTGCTCCGTTTTCTAATGTGTTTCCATGTTCTGGAATGTACTTGAAACAGTTGAAAGTATTTTGTTATATTTAAGTGTTTACAGAAGGTCCTTGACTATAAGCTACCTGTCTCATTCAATGTGCATACTGCATATATTTAATTTACTGCACTTTATAGCAAATTGCACTGATTTGTTCTTGGTGAAGCACCACCTTGATAAAAATAAACTGTTTCATAAATTGAACATATGTTTTCACTAGTCAATCATTCACTCGTATACAAAAATCAATTTGAAACAAACAAAAAAAGCAAATCTCATTGTTCTCAGGACTAAAATTGATATGCGATCAAATTGCGATTAATTGCGATTAATTAATTACAAAGCCTGTAATTAATTCGATTAATTTTTTTAATCGAGTCCCAGCCCTAGTTTGGACACAGTTTCCCATTCAATGGCATGGTAAAGTGTATCCAAGCTTTTGACCGTTACTGTAAAACCTGAACAAACAGGAACTTGGAGAAGTGTCTTACGTGGGCCAGCCTTCCCCGGTGGAGACGGTGAAGAGAGTGAGGAACGCCCACAGCACGTTGTCATAGTGGAACTCGTACTTTCTCCACTCTCTGGGCATGGCTGACACCTCCTCTTTGTCGTAGTCCAGAAACTGTCCTCTGAAAGACACCGGGGGGGGTTGGAGTTAGGCAGGTACAGGGCAACGGGTCACAGTTTAGAGTTACAACGTTCTGAGGTGAGATGTGAGGTTGGGTGTGGGGTTTAGACCGACTTGCAGTCCTTCTCCAGGCCTTTCGACTCATCGGTGCAATAGAAGAATTTCCCCTTGAAGAGCTGGACTGCGATAACCGCAAAAATGAACATGAAGAGGATGTAAACAATAAGGATGTTCAGCACGTTTTTCAAAGAGTTGACCACACAGTCAAACACCGCCTGAGGACACAAAGAGACACACATTAATTCATCTTGAACGTAACTGAAAATCTATTTGAAACATCATTCAAAATGTACCTATATTCTGCAACTTTTAATAGAACTGAGTGTAAATGAAACCCTTTAATCTGATTCTTCAAAGTAAGACAAGTCCGCAGACATCCCCCAACTACTGGGAATAGTGGTGGTATTCCCAGTGCCCAGGCCTGCTAGAGGGTATGAACAGTATTTAACATGAATTTAATAACTAATCTGCGTTTGCCCAGTATCACAGGTGGGACCAAGTACAGTTAAAGAGGAAGGTGAGACGGAGCAGACAGGGAGGGAAACAAGCTTTCTGAAGTTACAAATATTAATTGAAGCTGCAAGCAGCGATGAACGGGCCCTTGTGTGTGCAAGTTTCACCAATAAAGGTCAAGGACTCAAAACCGAGTCTGATGACACCACCATGACTCTTTATGTCAAACCATTCAAAAGTTATGGCAGAAAAAAAGGAACTATCATATTATCGACCAATCAGAAGAAGGGCCAGGGCTAATTTGCACCAATTATGATCAAGTCCTCAAAACCGAGTCCGATGACACCACCCAGGACTCTCCATGTGAAACCATTCAAAAGTTATGGCAGAAAGTAGGATCTATGAAATATTGACCAATCAGATGAAGGGTGGGCGCGCTTTTTGGCGTCTAGCGTCGCAGCGTCGAAGAAACGGCCGAAGAAATGGCATAAATTGCGCCAAAATTACACAATTAATTCAAAATGGCCGACTTCCTGTTGGGTTTCGGCCATGGCGCCAAGAGACTTTTCTTTAAGTTGCGACATGATACAGGTGCGTGCCGATTTTAATGCATGTACATCCAACCGTATTGTGGGGCTTGAGGCACAACGTTTTCTAGGGGGCGCTGTTGAGCCATTTTGCCACGCCCATTAATGCAAACCGTGAAATATCAAATTTTTTGCCAGGCCTGGCTTGCGTGCAAAATTTGGTGACTTTTGGGGCACGTTTAGGGGGAAAAAATGCCCCCATTTCATCGGAAGAAAACGAGAAAAAAAAAAAAAAAAATTCCTACAGATACAATAGGGCCTTTGAACTGTCAGTGCTCGGGCCCTAATAAAGATTAATAAATAAAAACATGGAGCTCTATCAAAGACACACTGGCAGTTTTAGGGAACACCAAAAGGAAACCACGTATAAATGATGAGTTTTACTGCTTATGGGATGTAGTTTGCAGTGGTGCAAACAAAAAAGTCGGGTGTAGCAGCTGCTTTTCTTCAGCGTTGATACCAGGGCTGGGGATCCATTCAAATGTCAAGAATTGATTCAATTCTGATTCTTAAGATTCAGAATCGATTATCAAGATTTGAATCGATCCAATTCGATTCGATTCCGATATCGATTTGGTTGGTATTATTAACACTGCTTTTGGAACTGTTGCATGAATTATATGACTGTAGTTCTGCAACATATTATTACTAGTATTATATTGAGATTCAACAGCAAGTATTGCAGCTAATGATGCTGTAAGGACCAATCAGCTCCCAGAATGCTGATAGAACTGCTTTCAGAAACATGTAGGGCAGAATTACCAAACAGATCCAGGGAGGAAACAGAGACGGATGAAATCAGTTTCATTCTTTAACACATTCCGTTTTTATTTTTTCCATTTTTGGTCTATTTCAGTTTAAAACTTTTGTGGATTTAACTGGTTTTCTGCACTGTTGTGGTTAGGATTTTGAGTTTCCTTTGTTGAGTTTTTCTTGGTTCTTTAGTTTTGCTCTTGTGTTTGAGTTGTTTCATGTTTTATTTTGAAACGCTGTGTCCTTGTGGTTAGTTCCACTTCCTTTGTTCCCGACTGTCCTGATTGTTTGCACCTGTGTCTCGTCAGCCCTGTGAGTATATCTGTTGTTAGTTGTCTTTACTTTTCTAGTGATCACCTTTTTTGTACATTTTCTGTGGACTCCTGTGAGTTCAGCCCTTTTTGTGTACATTTAGTTTTGTTTTGAAATTCCTGCCAACCCAGTCTCCTGCGTTTCCGCCCAGCGCCGCTCACCACACAACATTAATGTCTCATAAACTGTGAATTGATCTTCTAGATCAGGGGTTGGCAACCCGCGGCTCCAGAGCGCCCTAGTGGCTCTTGGAACTTTTTCAAAAATGTCTGACCTGTTTTTCTTCTTTTTTTCTCTTTTTTTCCCCTTTTTTTCTTTTTTCTTCTTTTTTTTCCTTTTTCTTTCCTTTTTTCTCTTTTTTTTTTCTTTTCCTTTTTTTCTCTTTTTTTCTTTTTTCCTTTCCTTTTTAATCTCGACATTTGGACTTTTTTCTCAACATTTCGACTTTTTTCTCGAGATTGTACTTCAACATTAATCTCGACATTCTGACTTTTTTCTCGAAATTTCAACTTTCTTCTCAACATTTCAACTTTTTTCACGACATTTTGACTTTTTTCTCGACATTTCGACTTTTTTCTCAACATTTCGACTTTTCTAACTAATATAGATACATGCAGCATGTGTTGCCTTCATTCTAAGGTTGATACAAGACTTTTCATATTTTGCGGCTCCAGACATATTTGTTTTTTGTGTTTTTGGTCCAATATGGCTCTAAAACATTTTGGGTTGCCGACCCCTGGTCTGGAGCAACCTGAGCCATCTGTGGAGTTCTTTTTGTTGCCCAGAGTTGACCCACATACTGCGATGTTCCCACCAAGGCTACTGGGCATAGACTAGTGTCACAGCAAGTGGTAAAAAACCAAAAACAATAGTGGAGAGGAACCTTGAGTTTTGGCAGACGCTTGATGGTCTTGAGAGGCCGGAGTACCCGGAGAACCCTCAGGGACTTGATGGTGCTGATGTCTTTGCCTTTAGTCCCCCTGTCAACAGCAAAGACAGTCAGACTGCATTCAGAATTATCCACAGATAACAGTCATATTATCATTATTATTACAACAACAATGACTTTGGACTTAATTCCAGTCAAAATTTAAATTGCACTCATGTTTCAAATGTGAAAGGATGAGAAATGTGTGCTCAGATCAGCTGTGGGAAAAAAGGTGGATGACAATAGAGGTTCATCAAAACAGCAATGAAAAATGTGAAATGTGGTGGTGACATATTAGGGGTTTGTGAGTCAAGCTTTAAATGGACACATCTGAAAAAGTAAAGAAGAATAAGGTTGTAATTATCCACTCAGTCCAGACGTCAGGCTGACTGAACTGCCCTGGTTAAAGACACTCAATGTAGCGATGCCGCTTCTAACCAGCGACGCGCAGCGCTGCTGGCGCAACACGCACCCACGGGCACCTCTACTGAAACAAAATGGTACTGCAAAATGTGTCCGACTCTCCCAATAATTATCCTCATCGTCATGGTAATCAAAATCATGCGAGAAATGAAACGTACCACAGAATGCCTTGACTCTGACATTTAAATATACTCTGCATATATAAGATGTCTAGAGCCAGTCCTAGTTGAAGGTTCTACTACAGCTGAATAACAAGACACTATTCCATGATGACACTATTCATCATCTGTATCAACTTACTGTCACATGCAATAACTTCCATGCACATTAATTTATCATACGCGTCTTTAAACATTCCCAGTGAAGGCTGAGCAGCAGCTGCAGTTCATGTTCTGACAGCTTTCAAAGAACTCCACTCAACACCCAGGTAGATGCAGCAGGAAGCCAATCCAGACCGGATTCATTCAAGGCTAAAAGACAAATGTCAGACACTGCAAAGAAGGTGAAGGTTGGAACGACAACGAGAACAGTTGACAGATGTGGCTGAGGACACAACTGTTTTATTAGAACAACAGTGAGCTGAACCCTGGAGACCAAATCCATCTGGAACTGTTTTACCTTCATGACACACACTCTATTTCTAACATTACACTCTAAAGTCTCCCTCTCCCTGTCCTGGAATAAATATTCCTTCATTATTTAAAAGGATGGGCTCGGATCTTTTTCAGATCTCTCTTCACATGTCACTTGCCTAACAGCCGCTGAAAAAGTTAATACACACTTTTTTTAACCATTTTTGAAAACTGTAAGAATCCTCTTATCACAACAGGTGTTTGGGTAAGGTCAAATGCAACTTTAGATAAACAACAACTTTTACACTGTGCCATTATTAACCCTTGTGCTGTCTATGACCCAATTCTTCTTTCCTTCTTTCCTCCTGCCATGCTCTCTCCTTCCTTCTCCCTTCCTCTTTTCCTCTTTTTTTACCCTCCTTTACTCCTTTTTCGTCCTACCTCCCTTTTGTCATTTGTTCCTTTATTACCTTCTTTGCTCTCGCCTTCCTTCTTTCCTTCCTTTCTCCCTTCCTTCCATCTTTTCTCACTTCCCTACTTCCTTAATTATTTTCTCCTTTCTTCCTTCTTTTCCTCTCTTCCTTACTCCCTACTTCCTTCCTTCTTTCCTCCTTTCTCCATTCCTTACATCTTTTCCTCCCTTCCATATTTTCTCCCTTCCTTACTCCCTTTCCTACTTCTTCCTTCTTTTCTCCTTTCTTCCTTACTTCCTTCTTTCCATCTTTTCTCCCTTCCTTCATTCCTTCTTTTCTCCCTTCACCCTCCCTTGACCCAAAGACAGCACAAGGGTTAAAAAAGTTAAGTTGGAAAAGAAAAGAAGCAAAACCAAGTTCCCTAACCAGCCAAAGTTGCAGCCGGTGCTGCCCATTATCAGCCCCTGGTGTGCAGACTTCTACTAAAGCAGATAGTTTGCTCTTCTGAAGCGTTCAAGTGTGTGTTAACACAATGCCAAGAGGTAAAGACATCAGGAATGGTCTCAGAAAAGCAGCTGTTTCTGCACAGCCATCTGGAAAGGGTCACGCAGTTTTTTTCAAGTGATTTGGGGTTTAATATCTTACAGGCAGATGAATTACTGACAGATAAAACAGATACAAATGTGTGGAAAACAACTGAAACAGGTCTCACTCTTCCCAGGAGTGGCCGACTCAGAAAAATGTAATGATATGAAACTAAACAAAAATAATATCAAAGGCATGGTGAAACATGTGATATTGTTCATAAAAGGTTGTATTTGTCCAAGACAACCATATGACTTATTTGTGGTTTGTTTTTACAAAGTGCTAGGATTAACAGAGGGAGTATGAACTGGGTAAGCAAGACGTTTCAAAAGGCAGGAACTTACAGATTGGAGGTGTTTTCACGCTAAAGATGAAGTTACAAAACAACCCATCTTGCATAGATTTCAAAAAGGAAAAATAAAAGCTTAGTAGCAAATATGTTGGCCTTTTATATTTAGTTTTTAGTGGGGTTATATTCCCCGTTCTGAATGGCTCCTTTCAGCCTCATTCATGTGTCTAAACTTCACGTCACATGGTTGCAGTTAGAGTTCTGAGGATCTCGTGATACTGACGTCCCATCTGTTGTTTTGTTCCGATTCAGGGGCTAAATTGATACAGTTGTTTTGTTTCTCGTTTGTGGTGTTTGTGTTCACAAGGCAACCGTCTGTAGCGGTTCAAAGCTGTTAACAAATGCCATGAACCAACTGTTCTCTCATTGGTCAGAAATGAACGTGGAAGGAGTTTCCTCTTCCGCACCCCGGGAAAAACAACAACTATGGAGCATCGTAAGCGAGTGTGGCTAGTTTGTTTGTCGGTTACTGTGGATTCTGTTCTCACTGCAAACGAACCGCTCCAGGTCTGGAATGGAAGCGAGCCGAGAACCTAAAGGCTGAAATATGGTTCTGCGTCAAAACTGCGCCGTGCCTACGGCATGTGGTATTCGTCCACGCAGACCACACGCCGTCACCTGCGCCGTCACTGACCTGCACCTCCCGAAAATTGTAACTACGCGTCGAGGTGACGCAGACCACACGCAGACAGAGAGGGCTGTGATTGGTTCTCTTGGAAGCAACGCATTTCCGGTTTCCGGAAATGCGTCGTGAAGCAGTGAAGCAGTCGTGAACTTTCAGCGCTCTTTTCTTCGTGTATGTGTGATTTTTTTATATTTTGTTTTTTTGCACAATAGTTGTCCTTATCTCTTTGATTTACTGTGACCGGAAAAAGTCGGATAAACCATTCAGAAAAAGATCGCTAACTAGCGGTCGCGGGGGGTACTGCACCACGACCAAATGGAGAGACGGAGAAGTCCGAAGGGTTCAATACGGCGTCACGGCTGCGGCGTGTGCTCTGCGTTGGTGTGACGCAGAAGCATATTTCAGCCTTAACACTAACCTCTCCTAGGAGATCTCAGCTCGCTTGTTTTGTGCCGCATCCGAGCGCGATTGCTGTGTTCACATGTACCAACAAACCGATCTTTAGGGGGAAACGCTCCCTGTTTGGGAACAACTGCTCCAAACGGGACAGGTGTGAAAGCACCCTAAGAGTGAACCTACTTTGGACCCAGTACGGTGACTGTTTAATAGGCGCGTTGTCTTAGAAACG
The DNA here is from genome assembly GCF_033807715.1 of Cololabis saira. Taxonomy (NCBI): domain Eukaryota; kingdom Metazoa; phylum Chordata; class Actinopteri; order Beloniformes; family Belonidae; genus Cololabis; species Cololabis saira. The sequence continues at coordinate 45,014,001 of NC_084595.1, read as the reverse complement.
GGAGAAATGATCATTGTTTTTCTGCTGTCAGTTTAATCATGTGGTGTCTGTCCATGGCTGTTACTTAGATGAAGATCAGATCAAACCTAATGCCAACTCAATGTGAACAACCAGTTAATCCTAATAGGCTCATATAATTGTTCTTGCTCCTCCCTTAATTAACATTCCTAACCAGTGACGCTGGCCTCAGCTGCGACACCCATCCAGCTCTAAATACATCTCCTATAGCGTTTCTTGAAGTTGTGGTGAGTTTGGATTGAAACAGCCACATCTGTCGTTGTCTGTCGATGAAGACGGGTTTCAGTTGAAAGCTCTCAGACAACAGATACTGTCAAGTTTGCTCCTTTTGAAAAGTGGCTTTTAGTAGAGAAATGAAAGTGATCTGAGGTTAGGAGAGTGGTCATTAGAGAGGTGGAGGGACGGGATGACGGGGGGGACTGGGGGTTGGGTCGGCATGGGGGGTTCCCACCTGGTCACACCTTGCTGCGATCTACTTGGGGGAAAAAGGTGGTAAAACAAGGTACAGCATATTTATGGATGCTTCACACAAATAAACAAAATAAAACACATTTGCATCAAATAACACCTTATTACTTTCATTCATGAAAACAAATGAAAGATGATGGATTTGAGCAGCAGACAACTTTGAGAGTAGATTCCAGCAAACATGAATCAACCACAGTACGTCAAACCATGACTACGTTTACATGCAGTCAATATTTGGGTTAAGGTCAATATTCCGGTTACTGAAACATTGGGAATAATGTGTTTCCATGCGTGAGCAAACAGGGTTATCACTGTATTACATGGTAATTAATCATTCAGGATATCTGGATCAAACCAGCGACGCACGGAGAACGTCATGACGCAATTCCCGTCATTTCCACTTCTTCTTCCTGTATCCAAATTCAAAACAAATGCTGCTTCGCGCAACTTTTTCGCTCATCTTCTTTTAAATCTCGCTCTCCCGGTACTTTCTACCGTCTACAAATGCAGAAATGTTCATATCCTTCATTACATTTATGAAGTGATTAGTCTCCTCCTGGTCTTGTTTCTCCGTGTTTATAAGAACTTCCTGGACTCAAAAGACCAGGATTCCTTGTGAACAGAACATGTGCAGAAAACAAATTCCTGTTCCGTTCTATGGGGATATTCCGTTTGGCGTTTACATGACCCACTATTCGGGTTTTAAAAGGAGTAACCCAGGGGTCATATTCGGGTTTTTAAAAACCGGAATATGAGCAAATTCCAGTTATTCAAAGGGGTTATTGGTGTTTACATGGCCGTGCAAAACCGGGTTATTGCCAATATTCGGGTTAGAAAAGGGTTATTGCTGCATGTAAACGTAGTCCCTGTGGTGATGCAGAATGCTGTTTGGATGCAGCGTTTCACTGCCATCACACAGAACTGGACGGTGTGATGACAGAAAACCATCACTCGCTCTTTGCCATGTACAAAGTAAAAGCATGTTGCTGCAACTTTAAGGCTCAACCAATACTTCAGATTCAAAAGATTTTAGAAATAACAATGAGGATAAAATGAGTCAATGAACCATCACAGGATCCTTGAGAACAACATGGTTATCACTTATATGTGAGATGGACGGTTCTGATGTTTGTTAGAGCTCAAACCTGTGGTTCCAGCATATGAGATGCTCAGATTTAACTTTGGGTTGGAAGCTTTAGCTCTGATGATCAAATGGATAACAGGCAGAACAAGCGTGTGGATTCATGCATTTTGAGTGACAGCTGTCAAACGGGACTTCCTGTCTGTTATCAGTGTGGACTCAAAGCTGATGACACATCGTAACAGTAGGACCATTTCAAATCAAGAGAAATGTGTTGGACATTAAATGAAACCATCAGAGTTTAGGAAAAAAATGAAAAAACTTAAGATAAATGAAACAGAAACCATCTGCATTGAAAATAAGGGCATTAGTTTCTTTCTTCTGTAATGTTCCACAGCCTGGTTTTGTTTCACAGCGGAAAATTTAAGTGGCAACAAAGACGGAGCAAGTGATTTCTGCGAGTGGGCGCTGCTTGTTCTAAACATGCCTAGCCAATCACACACATCCTGACCTTTTTGTCTGAACTCACTTAAATATATTAAAAAACATGTTTCAAAATAAAAGCTTTGGATAAAATCATTTTGAATTGATACAATTATTTAATCCACTTCATTGTTGTTATTCTCAGCAAGCATTCATCTCTGACACGGCAAGGACTGGATTTAAAGTGGATTCAACAGTTTATATCAGTTCCAGTCATCAAGTACGTGTTACTCGCCAGTTCACTATTTAAAGGGAAAGTCAGTTTTTTACAACCTGGACCTTATTTCTGGCATTTTTTATGGTCGTATACTCACCCAGGCAAGTTTGGTGTCATTTGGAGTCCTTCGGAAGATATTAGGAGTTTTTTGCGAGCCGCTTCTCCATATAACGGTAGTGAACGGGGCACAGCGGGACACAGACATGCAGCGTCTAAATAACACATTATTGCCGCGAAACTCTTCATTTCTTTTATGAATCACTAGATCTGCTTCCAGGACCTGTTGTCTACATCCGGGGCTGTGTGTGTAACAAATAAATCAGTTTGTAAACAAGACCTCTGAACCCATCAAAACGGTAAGGACGTCCATCATATTCAAAGTCGTCGTCCACAACCTCAGAATTTGACAAATATTCAGACATGTTTCAAATAACTAACAGTAAACTAACAGTAGGAACTCCAGCTGTACACAGAGCTGTGTCTGGGATGCGCGCACAGAGATGATGTCATGAGTTCAGAGGTCTTGTTTACAAACTGATTTATTTGTTACACACACAGCCCCGGATGTAGACAACAGGTCCTGGAAGCAGATCTAGTGATTCATAAAATAAATGAACGAGTTTCGCGGCAATCATGTGTTATTTAGACGCTGCATCGTCTGTGTCCCGCTGTGCCCCGTTCACTACCGTTATATGGAGAAGCGGCTCGCAAAAAACTCCTAATATCTTCCGAAGGACTCCAAATGACACCAAACTTTTCTGGGTGAGTATACGACCATAAAAAATGCCAGAAATAAGGTCCAGGTTGTAAAAAACGGAACTTTCCCTTTAAGATGATTAAACTGTTTAAACACTGATGCATGCTGATGTTCATAGAGCATTGATCAAACACCTATTGTCAATAGCACATGTCATATGTTTTGTTGTTCATGATTGGCTCGTTGAAAAGATCTAGAGTCCCACAGACCTACTTCCGTCCCGTTTGTCCCGTTAGCAGCTTGTGCTGAACTAATACTAGAGGATGTCAGGTTGATGGTGTGATTCTGCTGTGTGGAAGCAACATGCTGATGGAAACATGTGTTATGAGGTTCAGGAGCATTCAAGTCCCTCAGTAGCAGAACACGACGTGGAGGAAGGACTTATCAGGATGAGATAAAACGACGTCCCGGCCGCAACAGTGCACACTGCAAAAAGCAACAATCCTCAAGCATTTGAACCTCCTGTCCTACATCTCCTGCAGGATCTCAGCAGAGATTAGAATGTGTCATATCATTGGAAACACATGTGCTGTTAATCGCTTAGCTATTTCCACCAAGCTTCAAAATACAGAAAAACAAAGTAGAAAACATTTACGTTTAGGATTAGTAATTTTTAAAAATTTGAGTTGCTATAAAGTAGCAATAGATAATTTGTGTCCTGAAGTCGTAAGGATTAAATGTTTTTTTTTTCCAAAGAGAGTAAATAACAGCAACAAAAGACATGAAACACTGAACACAACTTTGCAACAGATATCTCGGAGTCTTGCTCAGCAAAGAGTTAAAATAATATTGCTTATTTTTAGACTTTTAATAACTCCATTAGAGTGCTGCTTTCTGAAAATCACGGAACTGGAGGGTTGGTCCAACGGAAAAAAGATTTAGTTTGAAAGATTTGTTTGCTGACCTTTTTTTCCCATCATGCTCAGCTGTTTTTTAACAGTTTGAGCGCTGACCTTTTTCTGTTACAGGAGCTACTACACCCATTAAGTCACACTTACAGACACTGTCACAAATCAGCTTGACTCGTCCCACCCAGACACAGATTTTAATGATGGACTTATCTTCTGCTTTTAAAACTGTACACACGGACACGTTGCTGCATCCGCTCACAGACCTGCAGCTTCACCCAAAAATGGTTTTATGGTTTTAAAGGCAAGGCAGGTGCTTTTAAATCCAGCAAGTCAATCTTAAACACAGGCCTCCCTCAAGGTTTTTTTCTATCCCCACTCCTACTCTGCCTCAACAAAAAACCCAAGGTTTGTCTTAGTGATGCACCGAAATGAAAATTTGTGGCCGAAACCGAAACCGAAAATAATAATAAACACTTGGCCGAATACCGAACAATACCCAACATGGTTCTTCAGCAGTTTTTCATTTATTTTGCCAATTTTTTTCACCATTGCATAAATCAAATAAATGTGATTTAGGCATGCTTTTCAAAGAAAAAAATCTTTTACAAAATTACAAAGTAGAAAATATTTATTGAACATAAAAAAATGAATAATTTTTTCATTTCCAGCTTTATGTTGTTTTGGTTCCACCTCCTGGTGAATGTTAGGTAAAATTCTTATGGGGTTAGTTTTTGGTTGGCCAACGATTTATGTAGTGCGCAACGTTACGGGACGGAGCGGCCAGTCTATTTCCTTATTTTACAACGCCGTTATTAATTGTTCGGTTTTTTTCTCACTTATTCCACCGAACACCGAAAGTGTTTTTTTTGCCATTTTCGGCCGAACAATTTCGGTTACCGAACAATCGGTGCATCACTAGTTTGTCTCTTCCTAAATATGCAGACGACATGGCCCTGGTGCAGATACCGCCGCACTGACTCAGTACCAGCAGGCAGTGATTCATGATTAGCTTATAGTGGGGTCGTTTAAGGCTCAGTCATTTCAAATTGGTGTTAAAGTTTGGTTTTCACTTCCAAGTTGAAGTTTAGGATCTATAGAACAATTTGAGTCCGAGTGTCAAACACATAGATAAAAAAATGGCTTCTAGGGGGCGCCGTAAAATATGTAAACTGCTACAACTTTTGATTAGATTATCCAATTTTAACATATGAGGGATGTATGGATTCAGAATTAAAAGGAGAAACAGGTATACCAAGCAATTGGTGACCAGATTAAAAATAAATACACTTTTAGCCCAATATATAAATGGACACAAGCAAAACTGTGCTTTTTTTGAAGATAAAGTCTGTGAATGTCCTCAAAGATGTTATGAAACATGATTTTTAAAGTTATTATAAGTTATTAGGCTTTTACTCAACACTCTCTGGAGCTCCTCATCACTTGGCAAGTTTTAGTGTGGGCAGAGAGTGTCCTCTCCACATGAGCTACCAAACACAGTACTTGTTAGGTAGGGGAAGAGGAATGTTTTCCTCATCTGGAGGAGGACACTTTCCTAGAAGCAGGTGTAAATACGTGAGGACGTTAGTTGTTTTTGCAGTGCATGGCATGTATGTTTTCTGTCTGACATACATAGATAATGACACAAACAGGCACGATGAGGGAGGCAGTGGAGACATTACCCCATGAAGCTCCTTCAACGAGATCCCAGGACACAAACAGGAAAAGTTAATGTCAATAAACACAAGTGATCAACACTAGATGGCAAGCACAGTTTTTGTTATTTAACGATCATCTGAGAATCTTATTTTCACTTCACAAGAGTTGGTGCTCGGCTGCAGATTTCCTGCTCGTACAGGCTGATGTTCACAGCTTTTCTCTGGTGAAAGGTTATATTGATGAAGTGTAGACAAGAAGAAACTATCAACAACAACTGTGTTGAAACCAACACAACAGTAAGTGTGACTTTGTTTCTTTAAGCTTATAACATATAACCACAAATGACAGGAAGAGCCACCCAATTCATTTTTGGAAAAGCACATTGTGCATGGAACATTCCATCTACTGTCTTTGCTCTTTATCACAGCTTACACAAGGTTCCCCATCCAAATCTGAAGAGCAGGACTAATAGGAGCTGTTGAACTTACGAAAAGGCAAAAGCCACCAGGGCCCCACTGACCACGATGAAGTCTAGGATGTTCCACAGGTCTCTGAAGTAAGATCCTGGATGGAGCAGGAGGCCCAGGTCCACCATCTAAACCCAACACAACAGCACTGTCACATGTCATTCTGCTCTTTAATCCAACAGCTGATCAACTTCTATGTATCTTGAGATGACTTAAGATGACTTCAGTTGTGAAATTAAGCTGTTGCCAAGTTTGTACCAAGTTGGGCGTGTGTTATAAAGTGGCAAAAAAGTGTATATACAGTAACCCTGGGAAAAAACTGTAAGGTTAACTAAAGGTTAGCCTGGTGCAGCTGTTCAAGACTTCCCGTGTTTGTCTGGGGGCCTCATTGTCCTTTTAAAACTTTAAGCTTCTGTCCACCAGACATGGAAATTCTCAGTTCCTTTTTAACTAAAAATGTTATGATTCCCCTCTACCCCTGTTGTCTGTCCTCCCACACACACTCTGTACAAACGGTCAGTATCTTTCTAAAAACCCTCAATAAAAAGCTAATGCAAAAGAGGAACTACCGAAGCATTTCGTCAGGAGCATTCATAGAGAGCCGTGTTGCTCTGCAGCTCCGACTTTGCTTCCCCTTCTGCAGAAGCGCATTTTAAAAATAATTTCAAACAGTCTTTGGTGTTTTTCTTTGTTACGAGCTGGGTTTGATGTTGATTTAAACCTAACAAAAACCTGTGCATTAATGAGCCAACAAAATTTGACCTGAGTTCAATCTAGGGCCCCATTTACACGGAGCAAAAACGGTGGCGTTTTCATGCGTTTTGGCCGTTCGTTTACACGAAAACGGAGCTCAAAGTCACCAAAAACCATCATTTCTGAAAACTCCGGCCAAAGTGGAGATTTGCAAAAACTCAGTTTTCACGTTTGCGTCTAAACAGAGGAAAAAGGAGATTTAGGCTCCAGAACGTCACATTATGAGACAGAAACATCACCAGCGTCATGTGTGCGACATGTGTTTACAATTAGTTTGGCCACCGTCAATATTTTCTTGTATTTTACCTGTTTTATATTCTAAAGTCACACTTAAAAGTAACTCCACTTCTCTGTCACTCCAAACGAAAGACTCTCGTTCCGTCTTGGAAGTAAAGCCTGAATTATGGTCCCATGTTAAATCGACGCAGAGCCTACGGCGTAGGGTACACGGCGATGCGCGCCGTACGGTGTGCGTACGCCACGTACTTTCGCCCCTGGTAGGGACTCCCATGGCAAACAGGTCCTGGGTGACAGGCCAGACTAAGAGCGGTTCACAAACACCAATCATGAGGAGGAATACACCAAGGACCGTTACGTCGCCCGGATCGGCGTCACCGGGGCCCCGCCCTGGAGCCAGCCTGAGGCTGCATGTCTTGGACACTCGGGTGAAGAGAGGGGCTGAGCTGTCAACTGATCACCACCTGGTGGTGAGTTGGATGCGCTGGCGGAGGAGGAAGTTGGACAGACCGGGCAGACCCAAACGGATTGTGAGGGTCTGTTGGGAACGTCTGGCCGAGCCCTCTGTCAGGGACATCTTCAACTCCCACCTCCGAGAGAGCTTCTCTCAGATCCCGGGGGAGGCGGGGGACATCGAGTCCGAGTGGACCATGTTCTCTGCCTCCATTGTCAACGCGGCAGCTCGAAGCTGTGGACGCAAGGTCTCCGGTGCCTGTCGTGGCGGCAATCCTAGAACCCGGTGGTGGACACCGGAAGTACAGGATGCCGTCAGACTGAAGAAGGAGTCCTACCGGGCTATGTTGGCCGGTGGGACTCCTGACGCAGTAGATGGGTACCGGCAGGCCAAGCGAGCCGCGGATCGGGCAGTCCTGGAGGCAAAAACTCGGGTCTGGGAGGAGTTCGGGGAGGCCATGGAGGAAGACTTTCGGTCGGCCTCGAGGAAATTCTGGAGGACCCTCAGAAGGGGGAAGCAGTACTCTGCCGGCACCGTTTATGGTGCGGGTGGGGAGCTGTTGACCTCGACTGGGGACATTGTCGGACGGTGGAAGGAATACTTCGAGGATCTCCTCAACCCGACTGACATGCCTTCCACTGAGGAAGCAGAGGGTTGGGGCTCGCAGGCATGCTCATCCATCACCCAAGCCGAGGTCACCGAGGTGGTTCGTAAGCTCCTCGGTGGCAGGGCACCGGGGGTGGATGAGATTCGCCCTGAGTAACTCAAGTCTCTGGATGTCGTAGGGCTGTCTTGGTTGACACGCCTCTGCGGCATTGCATGGAGGAAGGGGACAGTACCGCTGGGGTGGCAAACCGGGGTGGTGGTCCCTCTGTTTAAAAAGGGGGACCGGAGAGTGTGTTCCAACTACAGGGGGATCACACTTCTCAGCCTCCCCGGGAAAGTCTACGCCAGGGTACTGGAGAGGAGATGACGGCCGATAGTCGAACCTCGGATTCAGGAAGAACAATGCGGTTTTCGTCCTGGTCGTGGAACACTGGACCAGCTCTATACCCTCCGCAGGGTGCTCGAGGGTTCATGGGAATTTGCCCAACCAGTCTACATGTGTTTTGTGGATCTGGAGAAGGCATTTGACCGTGTCCCTCGTGCCATTCTGTGGGGGGTGCTCGGTGAGTATGGAGTCCGGGGCCCTCTATCAAGGGCTGTCCGGTCTCTGTATGATCGAAGCAGGAGTCTGGTTCGCATTGCCGGCAGTAAGTCAGACTTGTTCCCAGTGCATGTTGGACTCCGGCAGGGCTGCCCTTTGTCACCGGTCCTGTTCATAATTTTTATGGACAGGATTTCTAGGCGCAGCCAGGGGCCGGAGGGGATCCGGTTTGGGGACCTCAGGATTTCATCTCTGCTTTTTGCAGATGATGTTGTCCTGTTGGCTTCATCAGACCGGGACCTCCAGCATGTGCTGGGGCGGTTTGCGGCCGAGTGCAGGGATGAGAATCAGCACCTCCAAGACCGAGGCCATGGTTCTCCACCGGGAAAGGGTGGTGTTCCTTCTCCGGGTGGGTGGAGAAGTCCTGCCTCAGGTGGAGGAGTTCAAGTATCTCGGGATCTTGTTCACGAGTGAGGGAACGATGGAGCGTGAGATTGACAGACGGATCGGTGCAGCGTCCACAGTTATGCGGTCGATGTACTGGACTGTTGTGGTGAAGAGGGAGCTGAGTCGAAAGGAGAAGCTCTCGATTTACCAGTCAATCTACGCCCCTACCCTCACCTATGGTCATGAACTTTGGGTAGTGACCAAAAGGACAAGATCGTGGATACAAGCGGCCGAGATGAGTTTCCTCCGCAGGGTGGCTGGACGCTCCCTTAGAGATAGGGTGAGGAGTTCGGTCACCCGGGAGGAGCTCGGAGTCGAGCCGCTGCTCCTTCACATTGAGAGGAGTCAGCTGAGGTGGCTTGGGCATCTGTACCGGATGCCTCCTGGACGCCTCCCTAGGGAGGTGTTCCAGGCATGTCCCACCGGGAGGAAAACCCGGGGAAGACCCAGGACACGCTGGAGAGACTATGTCTCTCGGCTGGCCTGGGAACGCCTCGGACTCCCCCCGGAAGAGCTGGAGGAAGTGTCTGGGGTGAGGGAAGTCTGGGCATCCCTGCTGAGGCTGCTGCCCCCCTCGACCCGGGAACGGATAAAGCGGGAGAAGATGAGAGCTTTATTGGTCCCACGTCAGGAAAATTTGCAAAATATGGCCCGACTGGAATCGAACCCGCGTTCGCTGTACGTAAGTCACCTACTCAACCCGTTGAGCTATATATAGCTTTGTTTTGTCTGAATATAAAGTGAAGGTTCATGTTCTCTATTTTTACTAGATAGATGAATAAAGTTCTATCTATCTATCTATCTATCTATCTATCTATCTATCTATCTATCTATCTATCTATCTATCTATCTATCTATCTATCTATCTATCTATCTATCTATCTATCTATCTATCTATCTATCTATCTATCTATCTATCTATCTATCTATCTAGTAAAAACATGAAGCTTCACTTTATATTCAGACAAACTAACGTGACAGCTACGACTGTTAGATTTCATCTATTAAACCAACATTTATTTTCCTAAATGAATTATTTCAACCAGCGGTAATTCTCCACAGAGCTGCAGGTTTCTCCCCGGGACGACGCCGTAGTTTGACCCAGCGATCGCGTCTGTTCTCCGGCCGTGAGCTGCTGCTGCGGCCGGACCGGCGGCTCTTTTGATCCCCGGAACATCGGATCAAATTTCTTGACAGGCGTTATTTGGAGAAACTTGCTACTAAACTAAACGGTTACTTTTACGCCTGAAAAGATGTTAAAATGTAATAAAGTGGCATATTAACAGCGCTACAGCGTGAATTACAACAGCTTCTAGTCTGCTTTTAAATCTCATCTTTCGCTGACGTTTTGGTGCGAGATGCATTCTGGGATACACTGTAGCACACTGCTGTGTGAACGGTCTGCTGGAGCAGCGTACTGAATCCTTCATTTAGTAGGCAGTATTCAGTGCATACTTTGCAGTATGTAGCATGTAGTGCGGTAGTGTCCAAATTCGGAAACGGCCAGAGAGTCAAACAAGAACTCAAACACAAAGACACGGACTTCAAAATAAAACAGAAAGTGACAAAACCGTGACAAAAATAGATGTCAGCAAAGCCAACCCCACATAGAGCTGTGACTATTTACTGGGTGTATCTAATAAACCCACAGTAACTGCATTTACTGTAATTTAAATCCATAATGAACACATTATCCAGTCTCTAATGATTATAAACATTATAAAAGAGAATTGGTAGTTAAGGTGGTTTTTAGAGACCATATGCTCAGTATTAATTGACATCAATGAAATATCTAAGCTCACTGCATCTGAAATAGTATATCTTATCTGAGAATAAATAAAACTTGTGACTGGGGGAGAAAAGTGCAGTGACAAACTATTAAATGAAGGCTTTATAGAAATGCTTACTTTGATCACCATTTCAAAAGTGAAAACACCAGTGAAGGCGTAGTCCAGATATTTGAGCACCTGCAAAAGACAGAGAGTTTTAGAGTTATGCTAAGAAAATGCTAAGAAAGTGTTAAAACAATTATAAGAAAAAACAAAACCTCCCCCAATGTATTGGTTGATTTAGCAGGGACGTTGGACATTCCTGCAAATGCACCACAGTTAGCCAGAAGGCTGTGTTTCATCCAGACAGACGACTTGCCCATCTGTGTAGGTCGTTGATCAAGAGTGATCTCCACCAGAGGCTGTTGGAACTTTCTACGCAGTATCTTAACCAGTACTGGAGTTGAGGGGGACGAGGGGGGATGGCATCTCCCCTGAAATAAAAACGGTCCAAATCATCCCCCCCTGAAATAAAAACGGTCCAAATCATCCCCCCTGTAAAACTGCCATCCCCCCTTTCCATCCCTTATGTCATTTCATCAATGAATGTGGTTTTACTGCTATTTCAACATTTAGAGTCATCACCAGAAAAATAACACCAGAAAAATAACTTATTTGACAATTTTCACCTGTTTCAAGTAGATTTTCAATTGAAATAAGTAGGAAAATCTGCCAGTGGGACAAGATTTATCTCCTCATTACAAGCAAAAAAATCTTGTTCCACTGGCAGATTTTTCTACTTATTTCAAGTGAAAATCTACTTGAAACAGGTGAAAATAGTTGTTTTTTCCAGTGATTAGTCTTGTTTTAAGTGTAATGAGATTTTTTTTACTAAAATGAAACAATTTAACTAGAAATAAGACAGATATTCTTGTTAAGATTTTGAGTTATTGCAGTGATCTGCAAACTCGAGTTGTAAAAAAAAGAAAATCAGGGGGGGGGGGGGGGGGGTGGTGGTTCATATGGGGACAGATAATTTGTGCTGAATACAAATAATATAATATATTACAAATAATAGCAGTGACCAAAACACCTGCAGAAATACTGCAGGAATGACATAGCAGCATTTAAATGCAGCCTTCTGTAAGCTTTAAATATCCACTGGGCTTACATCAAATACATCAAAACACAACAATAAAAAACACTTTTCTGAACTTATCAATATGACTCTGTCCTTCACAGGATAAGTAACATGGATCACTGCAAAAACTCTAAATCTTAACAAGAATATTTGTCTTATTTCTAGTTAAAATGTCTCATTTTAGTAAAAAAATCTCATTAATCTTAAAACAAGACCCATCACTGGAAAAAACAACAATTTTCACCTGTTTCAAGTAGATTTTCACTTAAAATAAGTAGAAAAATCTGATCTGAAGATTTTTTTGCTTGTGATAAGAAGATAAATCTTGTCCCACTGGCAGATTTTTCTACTTATTTCAAGTGAAAATTGACTTGAAACAGGTGAAAATTGTCAACTAAGTTATTTTTCTGGTGTCATTTTTCTGCTGATGACTCATTGATGAAATGACATAAGGGATGGAAAGGGGGGATGGCAGTTTTACAGGGGGGATGATTTGGACCGTTTTTATTTCAGGGGGGGATGCCATCCCCCTCATCCCCCCTCAACTCCAGTACTGGTTAGCACTGATCTTACTGTAAACTGTCCAAACAACAATCTCACATCCTCTAACTATGTGCAGCTCAGTCTTGGTGTCATAGTTGCTCGGTGTCCAAAGAGTGCCCGCTCTGGTGTGACAGACTCCTGTTTCTATAGCCAGTGTTTATAAAGCATGTTCTTGTCCTGCCCTTTCAGGCCTCAGGTGACAATGTTTGAATGTTAAGGAGACTTCATGTCTCCTCCTGTTGCCAGTTTACCATGTTAGCTGCTTATCTGATTAATGTAGGGCATTGACGTTGATGGGTTTGTTAAGTATTGTGTGCATGTTTGTGTGTGTAGTGTGTTTCTCACCTGGTTGCGAGGCGCGTTAGTCCAGACGGGGTCCTCTGCTGCCAGAGCGATGCTACTCATGGCAATGACAACCAGGATGGACATTTCAAAATACCGCAGAGTCACAATGTAGTGACATAACCGCCTCACCCTGAGAAGACAGAAGCAGGAAAACAGAAAATAATCTCAGTGTCTGTAGTTTTACAGAAAATGCTCCACAGATACATCCTTTTTTCACTGAAGTGCATATCGGAAATGTATTTCCCATTTAGTTGCCATTTTCTTTACATGGAAAGGCCCAATGTGTTATTAAATACTAAGATACACAGAGTTCCAAAGCAGAAAAGAAAAAAAAACAAAAAAAAAGTTGTTTGCTTTTTTTTTTTTTTCTTTAATTTTTTTTTTTACTTTTTATTTTTATTTCTAAGTTGGAAAATTTAACAATAAATGGCCAAATGCTGCAGGGGCAGGAATGATCTCTGCCTCTCTCCTACTGTCTTGATTGAGAAATGGTACAGAGATTTAGGCCCGGCTCCAACTCCATCAGGATAAAGTGGGTGTAACAGATGAAAGTTGTTTATACATATAAAATATAATATCACTTAATTTTTAAAACCTAAAAATGGCCCAGAATTTAATTTTGTGAAAAATATTCCAAGATGGATCGCCTTCCGAAAACCAGGATACCGGTTTCCCTGTTGATAGTAACACTTTCAACAGGGAAACTAATCTGACAATATTGCAGCGTCTTAAACGGCATTTCATCTCTAAACTGACTTTCTCAACCAGTCAGTCTAAATGACCTGCAACCGTCAGGCTCCATGCAAGGATTTTCTGTTAAAGCAGCACAATGTAACTTTCAGCTTTTGTTGAGTTTGGCGGCTCCTTTGGACAAAAGCAGTAGTGCTTTACCAGAAAGAACTACATTTCCCATGAGCACCAGCGCGTACTGCCGGAAAACTCCTGTCCCCGTCGCTGCATTTGTTTTGATAGTGAATGAAATAAGACGGGACGGACTTTCAAAACTACTTTTCTGTTTTCAGCGGTCGTTTGCAGGATGGATAGTGAAGAGGTAATGTATCTATTTTTGGCTAAACAATATAATATGACGATGTTGAAAATCACTAAGTTCAACTTGGTTTTATTAGTGAAGTCACCCCCGCCCCCCCGTCCTGGTTCAGCCAGATAATGCCCCCAAATTACAAACTCATACGCTAGTCCAACATACTTACTGAGAAAATAAAAAAATACTTTATAACCTGTGAATAACTGAAGGCCCATTCCTTATATTTTGCAGATCAGCCCTGCACAATTTTACAGTTCTCAGGAAAAATACTAGAACCCAAGACGAATCCCCTGTATGTGAAAACATTGTAATTTTGATTCTTATTGAACATAGAACTCTACATTTACATTTGTATCATAACAATTGTGTCTCTCTTGTCGGACATCCCTCCTCGTCTTTCAGCTCACGCCAGCGAGTGAACGCCGGGACAATGTTTATTCTTGTCCGGGCATTTAGCTTGTTACTCTCCCACTTTCTTCTTCCGCCTCCTCCGATAAAACTTGTATTTTCTTGGGTTTTTCCGCTGCTTGGGCCATGACACCAGCTTCTGCTGAGCTCTGCGCTCCACGCCCCGCCCAGCTTTGGTCTCCACTACGAATGGGGAAGGAGGGGGAAGTGACGTATGCCGTAAAGCAGTCAAAGCCGTAAAAATGTGTAGTTTTTTAGTGTGGCAGGGTTCCTACCATGCTCCTCAAAGTTACATAGTGCAGTGAAGGAGATACAGACCCCTCAGACCATGACAGAGGTTCATTAAACCTGTTGGAAGTTGATGTTCCATCACAATGATGATGATGAAATATTAGATTAAGCTGGAAAAGTTACATAGTGCTGCTTTAAAGTGACAGCAAGCTTTTTTTGTTTCAGTTCCATGTATGAACATCACCTCATCACTGTAACTTCCAAACACTGCTTTGGCCAGTCACAGCCAGAATAAACAGTCAGCGTGATTACAAGAGCTCCACTGCAACAGAAACCTCCGTCCCAGACGTCGGGGTAACAGCTGTTACAGCTCGGACCTCAGGGAGCTCACTGGCTGGACATGCCCTCGCACTCAGAACACGAGCCCCAGAAATTACAATGTCAATAATAGATTACAGATCATGAATAATTATCTCAAACTCAAGTCCACCATCACTGTGTAACACGGCGTTTAGGGGACGCTGGGCAACGACACCCAACCACCCCAGCACTAAGGGAAACTGAGTTGTTGTTTTGGTTTGTTGGTTTTTTGGCGAAACAGGGTCTAGTAGTTCTGTCAAGAAATGAAAACTACGTTCTCCCCCTGCCTCCAGTTCAATTTCAATTCAATTCAATTCAATTCAATTTTATTTACCGTATTTTCACGACCATTCGGCGCGCCGTGTGGAAAGGCGCACCCTCAGTTTTTTGTGTCATTTCTGTATTTAAAACACAAACATGGCGCACCGACCGAAAAGGCGCCGTCTACACACACGGAGCGCCGCCATACAACACACACACACACACACACACACACGTGCGCACAACACACACAAATAGAGCAAAAAATAAATAAAATAAAAATAAAGCGGGAGCAAAACTTAGTTTGATTGTACTTTATTTAAGTTATTACATTAATCAAACCCATTGAAATCTTCATCCTCCGTTTCTGCATTCATCCAATCCTGATCAATGAGACCGGGAGAACTGATCAATGAGACCGGGAGAACTGATCAATGAGACCGGGAGAACTGATCAATGAGACCAGGAGAACTGATCAATAAGACCGGGAGAACTGATCAATAAGACCGGGAGAACTGATCAATGAGACCAGGAGAACTGATCAATGAGACCAGGAGAACTGATCAATGAGACCGGGAGAACTGATCAATGAGACCGGGAGAACTGATCAATGAGACCGGGAGAACTGATCAATAAGACCGGGAGAACTGATCAATGAGACCGGGAGAACTGATCAATGAGACCGGGAGAACTGATCAATGAGACCAGGAGAACTGATCAATGAGACCAGGAGAACTGATCAATGAGACCGGGAGAACTGATCAATGAGACCGGGAGAACTGATCAATGAGACCGGGAGAACTGATCAATAAGACCGGGAGAACTGATCAATGAGACCGGGAGAACTGATCAATGAGACCGGGAGAACTGATCAATGAGACCGGGAGAAGCGATCAGCTGCGACGGGCAGAGCCCCAAGCTCTCTGGCCGTGCTGAGCAGCCGAGTCACTTTCCGTGCCGTGCGGCCCCTCGGAAATGATGCCGGCTTTTGCAAAAGCCCGAACAACAGTCCAGCCCAGCAGACACGTCAGCCCACGCATCTACAATCCTTCAAGAGTAAACGACGGAGCCCGCCGACGCGTCGGCTGCTGCTCGGTCGGTGGTTCCTCCGCCCTTCGGGCCCGCCTCTGTGGTGCAGCTCCCCCCGGCAGCAGCGTGTCCTTCTCGGTAGCAAGGCCGAGTCTCCCCGTCTGCCCCAGGTGTCCCGCCACGGAGCCGCCGCCGGGCAATCACGGGCAATCACGGGCAATTCACGCTCCCCTTTTCCCCCATAACTTCTCACGGTGGCCTCAATTACGTCCGCCTTATGGACCCGCGTTACACCAACGCAGCCCTACGTCGTAGGCTCTGCGTCGGTGTAACGCAGAACCATAAATCAGCCTTTAAATAATACAATGGGCGCATTGCATCATTGGGCGCGCAGCATATTTAAAAAAGAAAAAAAAGATGTTTATATGCGCCTAATGGTCGCAAAAATACGGTATATAGCGTCTAATACAACATAGTTGTCACTAGAATCTTTCCAGAGACCCAGAAGATGAACATAAACCCCCGAGCAGTTATTACATAAACAATGGCAGGTAAAAACTCCCCTAGTGGGAGAAAAGCCTTAAGCCAAACAGTGGCAAGGAAAACTCCCCTTTATTCAGGAAGAAACCTGGAGCAGGACGTCCAGTGAGAGGGTGAGGAGGTAGGAGAAGCTGAGGGGACTCACGGATTGGTCTGTCCAAACATGAACATGGAACTGTACGGCAGGATGGGTTTGGGTCCCGTTTGGCACAAATCCTCCAGGGCCTTCTCATTCATGGGCATCATTTCACAGTCAATACTGTTCACTGGGAAGAAAGACAGTAACAGTCTCATTTATGGCAGAATATAACTGTAACAAGATCAAGCAAACTTCACAGAGCATTGCTAAACATGGCATGATCACTGGAGAATGAGGATATGTTGTGTTCGTATCATTATCAATCAGTTTTCATATATATTGCGCAAATCTCTTCTTCACAAAGGATGGCATTACATTTTTTTTGTACTTGTTATGACAAAATAATCCCATTCAGTTGTATAATAGTCTATTCTGTTGTGTCTTACTTCCTCTTGATGTTGAAGAGCCAGTGAATGCCAGATGAACCAGGATTCTCAACTAGCAAAACAAACTACGGTGGAAAGCTAAAGTTTTTGAATGTGTTGAGCCTGACTGGTTTTCTAAATTCATTTGCAATAAAATGGGGCTTCATTTAAATCACAAAGATGGACAGGCACAATGTGTTTTAGCTGATTAGACATCTGGATAGAATTATGTTTTCTGGCGCCTTTACTGATCACACCCATTAAACATTCATCGTACTGGAGGAAAAAAGAAACCATAGAATGATTATTTGAACAAAAACAAGCTGGAATCAACAGTTTGCACACCTGAAATCCAGTCAGTGAAAGGATGTTTTTAGATGTAATGTAGAGCTACTTGATAAAATTCATTTTCAAGATATTGGGTTTGTGTTAAAATCTGCTGATATGAAGCATGCCTCACTAAAAGGAAGATATATATACAGCCAAGAGTAGTTCCCAGTGAAAGGCTGGGAAGAGATACAGAGGCTTCTCAAAGTGTTTAGGTTCCCTTAAAGCAGCACAATGTAACTTTCAGCTTTTGTTGAGTTTGGTGGCTCCTTTGGACCAAAGCGGTAGTGCTTTACCAGAAAGAACTACATTTCCCATGAGCACCAGCGCGTACTGCTGGAAAACTCCTGTCCCCGTCGCTGCATTTGTTTTGATAGAGAATCAAATAAGACGGGACAGACTTTCAAAACTACTTTTCTGTTTTCAGCGGTCGTTTGCAGGATGGATAGTGAAGAGGTAATGTATCTATTTTTGGATAAACAATATAATATGACGAAGTTGAAAATCACTAAGTTCAACTTGGTTTTATTAGTGAAGTCTCCCCCGCCCCCCCGTCCTGTTTCAGCAGATAATGCTCCACAAACTACAAACGTTTTTTTAGAGGGACTTCGTCATAAATTAGTAGTCCAACATACTTACTGACAAAATAAAAACATACTTTATAACCTGTGAATAACTGAATGTTCATTCCTTATATTTTGCAGATCAGCCCTGCACAATTTAACAGTTCTCAGGAAAAATACTAGAACCCAAGACGAATCCCCTGTATGTGAAAACATTCTAATTTTGATTCTTATTGAACATAGAACTCTACATTTACATTTGTATCATAACAATTCTGTCTCTCTTGTCGGACATCCCTCCTCGTCTTTCAGCTCACGCCAGCAAGTGAACGCCGGGACAAAGTTTATTCTTGTCCGGGCATTTAGCTTGTTACTCTCCCGCTTTCTTTTTCCGCCTCCTCCGATAAAACTTTTATTTTCTTGGGTTTTTCCGCTGGTTCGGCCATGACACCAGCTTCTGCTGAGCTCTGAGCTCCACGCCCCGCCCAGCTTTGGTCTGGACTACGAATGGGGAAGGAGGGGGAAGTGACGTATGCCGTAAAGCAGTCAAAGCCGTAAAAATGTGTAGTTTTTTAGTGTGGCAGGGTTCCTACCATGCTCCTCAAAGTTACATAGTGCCAGTGAAGGAGATACAGACCCCTCAGACCATGACAGAGGTTCATTAAACCTGTTGGAAGTTGATGTTCCATCACAATGATGATGATGAAATATTACATTAAGCTGGAAAAGTTACATAGTGTTGCTTTTAGTCAGACGGAGAACAGACACAACCTTCAACCTGTTGTAGTAAGTGAGCTAACGTCAGTGTTGCTAATTTAGCCACTTTGTTTTCCCCTGTACATGTTTGTTCGTGCAGTCCAGCGACAACCAGTGGTCACCCAAACTATTGGGGGTGGTCAGGCCAAGCTCTGGCAGCCTGGCAGGGTTGTTCTGAGGTGACGGACTGGGAGGTTTTTTGTGAATATCATGGGGAGAATGTCTAATGGCCTCACAGACGCTATTACACACTATGTTGATTTCTGCACCGACACTTGTTGAGGATATTTTTATATAATTATGTGAATATTTTATAATCATTTAACACCTAAGTAAAACATTTAACTAGGGCTAATATTGAGAGAGAGAGAGAGGGAGAGTGGAAAAACACTGGCCTGCACACACACGGGTGAGGGAGGGGGAAGTCCGCTACACCTGCAGCCCGTGGCCTTGAGTGACTGTGGCAAAGGTGAGAGGCAAACTGGGAAGCTGTAACATCATGACATCATGAGAAATTTCTGGCGAATGTATCAAATCGGTGCCTAGAAAGTACAGAAAATGTCGTATCTTATCTCAGACTGGGTATATAAGCCGTGGTCCGGAGATAAGTTTTCAGAGTTTTCCTTGGACCGCGGAACATGTGATGCTCTCCTGTGAACAATCTTTAAATTGTACTGTTTTGCAATAAAGGACCTTCACAGTATTTTTTGGACGAATACCAGCCGAAACTTGACTCCTGTGTTTTCTTCAAGTCCTAGGATGAAGGAAAAACTTAGACGATTTTGGAGTAATGGAAATCTTAGAATTATTGTGGAGATCCCAAAAAGGATTTTCTCTACACACTGTAATTTCCATTAAGACGTCAAACTCCAGCCCCCTGGGGACCAATGAAACACAATATCCTCCTGTGCAGAAACCTTTTCAACTTTATGTCCCGAAGAATCTTTATTACCACTTTATTACCACTGCTGGAGCAACTTGATAAATATTTATGCATATAGAGATGTATTTGTGTTTTGTGGGGCGGCTGTGGAATGAATTTTATCAGATTTTTAAAAATAATGAATAATTATATTATTCTGTGAAATTGTCTGGATGTTATCTCAGTCATACTGAGTCTGAATTGTGTAGACGTTAGTTGGTACTAACTTTGTATCAGGGTGGTCTCTCCAGGTGGGGAGGTGATGGTCACAGGGGGAATGTGAACAGAGGATTGGCTGGTTCTTCTAATATTCTTCTGGTTGTCCGAGTCCTCTGGATGGTCAGCCGGGAAACTGGTTTCCTGCTGGGGGGAGATGGCTGACGAGTCTCCCTCCGAGTCACCAAACCTTTACAGAAAGCAAATGCAGCATTTAATATGTTGACAGACACTGTCTTAATGATTTTTTTCTTTTTTCTCTTTTGTGCATGTTTGCAGGCCGGAGCATCGGGAGCTGCGTGCTGGCCTGCGGCCCCGCCCCCCTCTGGTCATCCCGCTGCTGCTTCCACCTGCCTGCTGTGCTGCTGATGTCCCCTACTCCCCAGTCTGGCCCTACCCCCTTATGATCCAGGTCCTGGTCCAGGTTTCTTCCCTCCTAAAGGGGAGTTTTTCTTGCTACTGTTTGGCTTAAGGTTTTTCTCCCACTAGGGGAGTTTTTACCTGCCATTGTTTATGTAATAATTGCTCGGGGGTTTATGTTTATGTTTATGTTCATGTTCTGGATCTCTGGAAAGCGTCTAGAGTCAACATCTGTTGTATTAGATGCTATATAAATAAAATTTAATTGAATTGAATTTCTCACAAGGGACAGGACACTGATACTTTCTGACTGCAAAGTAAAATTCAAACATTGTGAGAAGCAAAACAAGAAATTGAGCCTGGATTTGACCTCCCTTGGTGTAAAAGAGCTCTCTGGTGTGTCTGCTCAGGGAGAAAAGCATGTGAGTAACAATCATGAAGCCATGTTGGTTTTTACCTGTGACTGTGGATCTTCTCCTTCTCCGTGGGCTCCTCTCCTCCAGCCGTGGTCTGGCCCCGGGACCCATGAGTGCGATGCCTCCTTCTCTCTCCATTAGTCACACTTTGGCCTCTGGAGTTCCTGTCCACCTCTCTGTTAGATGAACGTCCATCTTTGCGACGGGATCTTCGCTCTCCCTTTCCATCGTTGTTCACCGTCCCATTGCCCCCTCGGGACTGTCGATGAGAGTGATGATGACGGTGTTTCTCACCGGTGACTCCTCTACCTCCACCGTCCTCCACTGAACTCTGATGGTGCTGCATCCCGCCTCCCTCTCGACTACGTGACCTCTCGCTCTTGCCGTCTTTGCTCCGGCTGCAGTCGTGCTCTTTGGAGCGAATGTGATGGACGTGGCGCCTCCCCTCCTTCCCAGGGCCACCGTTGTCGTTGGCCTCCTCCTTGGATTTGGCGCGACCTCTGTCTGGGTGGCGGTGGTGGCGATGGTGGGAATGGCGAGGAGATGAAGGTGGATCGGTAGTAGTCTTGCCTTCCTCTGGTGTGTAGGTCTTGTGGTGGTGATGCTGGTGACCGCCCTGCAGAGCCCCGTCGCTGGACTCAACCACCAGGGGCCGGTCCAGGTGGGTCTTCATGTCAGGCCGGATGTGAAGGGCCGACGACAGGCGGATACGCTCTTCTGACTCCAGTTCGTTGTACAGAGCCTCACAGCTCGCCCAGTTCTGTTTCCTCATCTGGTTGGCCCTCTGCTCCCACACTGATATCATCTTCACTGGCCTTAGCTGCTCCTTACTGAGGGGGAACCAGACACATCATGACCACCTCAACGTTGAGAATGCACTGGCAAATATTAACTCCTTCCTGAACTTCCTTCTTTGATGTCACTGCTACTGTTTTGTAAGTATCTACGAAAGATGTTCAGTAACCCTTCCCAGGGAATATCATGACTGCATTCACATGGACAGCAATAATCTGATTAGTGATCATATTCTGAATAAGACAACAATCCAGTTAAGGTGCACAAGTTGCCTCTGTAGTACGATTCCCACATGTCAGGCTTCTCTGTTAGAGTGTAGATCAGGGGTCGGCAACCCACCCCACCCCACCCCGGCCCTAGTGGCTCCTGGAGCTTTTTAAAAAATGTTTGAACTTTTTTTCCTTTTTTTTTCTTTCTTTCCTTTTTTCTTCTTTTTTTCCCTTTTTTTCTTTTTTTCTCTTTTTTTCTTCCTTTTTCCTTTCCTTTTTAATCTCGACATTTCAACCTTTTTCTCGACATTTTGAATTATTTCTCAAGATTGTACTTCAACATTAATCTTGACATTTCAACTTTTGTCTCGACATTTCGACTTTTTTCTCTACATTTTGACTTTTTTCTCGAAGTGCATAATGAAAAAAAATCTTCCCCCAGTTATAACTAATATAGATACATGCAGCATGTGTTGTCTTCATTTTAAGTCTGATACAAGACTCGGCTCCAGACACATTTGTTTTTGTGTTTTCGGTCCAATACGGCTCTTTCAACATGTTGGGTTGCCGACCCCTGGACTAGATGGATTACTGCTACAGTATGTCCCTTGTGTCCCTCTGCCTTAGACCTCCCTCGGGAACTTGCACAGCTAAAAAGAAAACTTCAGACAATGTAAGGCCTTCAAAGCTATGGTTTCAATATTCATTAGCTTTCAGTTTAGCTGTCCACAATACCGTGAGGGGATTTCTTGTTTGAGCCTTTCCTCCAGAATTTAATGCAAAAACATTCTTCAAGCTGAAAAAGCTAAAATAACAAGTTTATGGGTGTTGAAAAACACACATACTACCATGTTACTATTGTGAGTGTTTTGTTCCTGACTTTGCAAAAGCTCCACGTAGCCTACAGCTTCTTATTTGTAGTGCTATTTGTTGTGGTTTACACTTGTTTTTGTCCTTAAACATTCCCCAAGTACCGTATGTTGAGGCCACTGGGAGACTCGGAAGCCTCAAATAGGACTTGATGTTTTTATTAATGTCTACAATAATGCATCTTTGAGCATACTCAGCTTTGCTTAACACAATTATTTATTACTAATGTGACTTTCCTTTGATCAGGGTTACTGTTTCCTGTCTTAACCCTGGTACTGTCTTTGGGTCAAAATTACCTCATTCTCCTGTTCTTCTTTCCTCCTGCTCTCTCCTTCCTTCTCCCTTCCTCTTTCCTTCCTTCCTTCCTTCCTACTGCTCTCTCCTTCCTTCTCCCTTCCTCTTTCCTTCCTTCCTTCCTTCCTACTGCTCTCTCCTTCCTTCTCCCTTCCTCTTTCCTTCCTTCCTTCCTTCCTTCCTTCCTTCCTTCCTTCCTTCCTTCCTTCCTTCCTTCCTTCCTTCCTTCCTTCCTTCCTTCCTTCCTTCCTTCCTTCCTTCCTACTGCTCTCTCCTTCCTTCTCCCTTCCTCTTTTCTCCCTTCCTTCCTTCTTTACTCCTTTTCTTCTTTCTTTTCTCCCCTCGTACATTCTTTCCTTGTTTTCTCCTTTCCTTCCTTCATTCTTTTTCCCTTCCTTCCTTCCTTCTTTTCTCCCTTCCTTCCTTCTTTTCTCCCTTCCTTCCTTCCTTCCTTCCTTCCTTCCTTTCTTCCTTCCTTCCTTCTTTCCTCCCTTCTTCCCTTCCTCACCTTCCTTCCTTGACCCAAAGACAGCACAAGGGTTAATCAGACTGATAACTGAGTATTGTTGTCCATGTAAACTGACTCAGTGAAGGCTTGGCTTCCTTCCTGACTCCGTATGGCACATAAAACCACAACAAAAATGGATAGTATTCTACAGGTGTGTACTGATTTTGTCAAAATGTAGCACACTGTGAACAACTGCACAATCAGTTGTATGCACAAAATACTAGGAGGGTGTGCAGGTTTGGGGGAAAATATCCAGTTGAAACTGACGAGTCAACCTTGCAACCTGTATCCCATAATGCAAAGGGCCACTACAGCAAACGCTGGTCACAACTTTACCTTTTGCCATGGCATAAGCACTTTTTTTCAATACAGTGAACACCTTACCAGTATACAATGCATTGTATTTTTGTGCACAGTGTATGTGTAGTATGTGGTTTCAGAAATGGCCCTAGTCTGCACATGCCTAGGATTCACAGTATATCCAAGTTGCAATGGAGGTCTCATCACAATAAGTGCTGGTTCCATTTATCAAAGTATAGAGGGAATGGACATGACGTCACAGATGCGACTTCACAGCGGGTTACGCCCACTGAGTGTCAGAAAGACTGAGTGGCAGAAAGACTGAGTGGCAGAAAGACTGAGTGTCAGCGTAAACTTTCAGTTTGAGCAACTGGAAAACATTTAAAATGGGAAAGAGCTGTTGTGGGATCGACTGTACTCATAGATTTAGCAAGAAATCAGAGTTATCGTTTTACAGACTGCCGAAAAATAAGCTTAAGAGAGACAAATGGATCGCTGCAATTCACAGAAACAACTGGATTCCAGGCACCGAAACGTGGATTAGTGGTTCCCATTTTGTATCAGGTAATGTTGGATTTTTGGGTAGCTAACGTTAAACGGTCAAATCATAAAGTTCAGTGTCCTCATCACTTTAATTTCTACAACAAATCCTGCCTTGAAGTCGGACCAAGCGTCAAGACTTTTGTAAGCCTTCAAGCTTTGCTTCGTGTATTTCCCCGGTGTAGAAATTAAGTACATATAAATATCAGGAAACTGGATTGGTGGCCAAATATTAATGTCCATGGACCACTGGTTCTTGGTAACTGTACCAAATATTAATGTCCATGGACCACTGGTTCTTGGTAACTGTACCAAATATTAATGTCCATGGACCACTGGTTCTTGGTAACTGTACCAAATATTAATGTCCATGAACCACTGGTTCTTGGTAACTGTACCAAATATTAATGTCCATGGACCACTGGTTCTTGGTAACTGTACCAAATATTAATGTCCATGGACCACTGGTTCTTGGTAACTGTACCAAATATTAATGTCCATGTTCCACTGGTTCTTGGTAACTGTACCAAATATTAATGTCCATGGACCACTGGTTCTTGGTAACTGTACCAAATATTAATGTCCATGGACCACTGGTTCTTGGTAACTGTACCAAATATTAATGTCCATGGACCACTGGTTCTTGGTAACTGTACCAAATATTAATGTCCATGGACCACTGGTTCTTGGTAACTGTACGGTTCACTGTCAAGTCCAACTGCCTTTAATTTAAGCCGATAATCGTCTGTTATCCCGTCTTCTCCACTAGTTGCAGCTGTTTTTGCCACTCAGTGCCAGTAAAGGTGCTGGTCCAGTGGGGATGTGACGTCAATGCAAACCCTCTATACTGTGGAGAGTTCATTCATGCTTATGCCTGAATGAAAGCCAAGCATGGCTACAGTGCCATGCTTGGCTTACTACCTTTTTATGAAGTGCATTGTAATATAATACTCAAAGGTTGAGTGCATGCACGTTTCATAACTCATTACTCAGGAGCCGCAGCATTTCTTCTTTTGATTCAAGAGTATGAAATCACATTTGAATGCTCCGTAATGTGGCAAAACAATATGACGTGTCATCTTGGTGCTACTATTCTTCTGATCACTGAGCATGGACATTGCACTAAGATGAGCGCCGGCTGAGCAGATGAAGCTGCAACATGGTGTGCATGACAAGACAGCAGAATAGCTCTGCTACAATGACGACGTGTTTCCTAGAAGAACGTGAACGATGACAGTGTGATTGTGTATGGCTCAGGCATGAAATCAACATGACTGAACACCTTCCAAAAATCATTTTTTACCTCAGGTAGTGATGGACTGGGGTGCAGACATAACTCCTACAGTAAACACAGATAAAGGAGCAACACTGAAACAAAGGGAAAGCACACCTGGAGGGATAAGTTTCAGAAATAAGCACATAAGGGGCAAATGAATTTCAGAAAAATTAACAAGGGGGATGATAATGCACAGTAAAAGTGTGAATGTACACAAAAGCTTTGTTTTTCTTTTTTACAAAGAAAAGAACAAATAATGACAAAAAGGAAATAGATACTCAACATTAAATAAACATTTATGCTTCAACAGAGCTGTGAAATGTTGCTGCGCCTAGTGGTGGTGTAAGAGCATGTGTGTGTTCATGTGTGTGTTTGGAGTCCAACGCTGTTACTTATAGTGTTATATAAGTGTGGGTTAACTGTGGCTTAATCGTTTCCTTCCTAAGAAGAAAAACAGAATTATTTGCAAATCCTTTAATATATTCACTTGAAAACACCACAAAGACAAGATATCTGCTGTTCAAAGTGATACACTGTTTTTTCTTTTCTTCTCTGTTTATTTTCTTCAAATATTCAATTTAAATTCAATTTGAATTAGATGCCTGCAACATGTTCCAAAAAAAGATGGGATAAGGCCAAGAAAAAACCAGGAAATTGAGGAAATCATAAAAACCCCTCTTTGGAATACTACCATGTTCATTGAAAACAGTCCTGATAAAAGGAGCATCCTAAAAGGCTCACACACAGTAAAGTTTAGGGATGCTCCCATACCATTTTTTTCACACCGAGTACGAGTATTTTAATTTGTGCACTTGCCGATACCGAGTACCGATACGATACTTCTACCACAAAAATAACTAGGCTAAAAATGCAATGAAAAATGCAATGAATTGCGGCTCAACATCTCCCCCTAGAGTCGCTAATCAGTATCTACAACAACAGTGAAGTGGTATCAGTGCGTGGTATCGGAAAATATTTGCGAGTACGAGTATATGAGAGCAGTATCGGCCCCGATACCAGTATCAGTATCGGGGTATCCTTAGTAAAGTTTGCTGAATAGAATTGAATCTGCTGCCATCCAAGTAACACCCTTTTCAGGGACATCTCTGCTTATTTCAGCAAGACAATGCCAGGCCACATGTGTTACATCCTAGTAAAAGAGTGCAGGTACTAGACTGGCCGGCCTGCAGTCTGGACCGCTCTCCTACTAAATACCACAGCTGAAGCTGTAGATCCAACAACCATGGGAATGAAGTCCACCTCCAAAAGTGGAAATGAAAGAAGGTGCAGCACTGAGGTCAACTGACCTAGCTTTTATGGAACCAGGTGCAGGCATCAAATAAAAAAAAGTGCTAAAAAAAAGAAATTTCCCAGGTTTAAGATTGGATATCTTGTTTTTGTATTGTATTCAGTTTTTATGAACGTTTCACACCATATCCTAACTTCATTGGAATTGGGGTTTGTATCAAGCCCTGATTGTGTTAAGATGATTGCTTACTGGCTAGACCTGTTGGGGAACTAAGCACAACAGAGTTGTAGAGCTGCAGAAGTGTCAACAGACCACGAAACCACTCACGCTCAAACATAAGACAATCACCGAGGGTTTGGGGTTCTGAGAGCTGCCGTTTGAAAAGTTGGAGCTTTCCTTTTTGGCCAAGACGTACAGGACTGTCTCAGAAAATTAGAATATTGTGATAAAGTTCTTTATTTTCTGTAATGCAATTAAAAAAACAAAAATGTCATACATTCTGGATTCATTACAAATCAACTGAAATATTGCAAGCCTTTTATTATTTTAATATTGCTGATTATGGCTTACAGTTTAAGATTAAGATTCCCAGAATATTCTACATTTTTGAGATAGGATATTTGAGTTTTCTTAAGCTGTAAGCCATGATCAGCAATATTAAAATAATAAAAGGCTTGCAATATTTCAGTTGATTTGTAATGAACCCAGAATGCATGACATTTTTGCATTACAGAAAATAAAGGACTTTATCACAATATTCTAATTTTCTGAGACAGTCCTGTATGATCCGAGCCCTAGGGACAGAATCTGCAGCTCCTGCTTCATCCTCAGGAAGCATTTCTGCCCCATGAGGGCATGAAAAAAGCAGAAAAGTGGCAATCAGCAAAAAGTGACCTGGCATGACCCATTGATTCTGGGACTGTCCCCCCTACCCACACCTACCCACCCCTACTGTTCATCTGGCCACGCTGCCTTTATGCAGCATGGCAACATTCTTGCTCATTGCAAGTGCAGGTAGGGGTGAAGAAAGCAGATTTTTAATGTTTTGCCTGTGTTTGAATCAATATTGGTTCTACTGAGCAGTCGTGGCACTGATGACAGAACAGCTTCATTCAGAAATATGGGACTCGGTATAAAATATACATCATTAGGTCTGTGTTGAAAAAAACGATTTTCCAATTCTAAATCGATTCTCATCTTAATTCCTAAAAATTGATTCATACGTCTAAAGATCGATTTTTTTTTCACCCTTACATTACAACTTTTGTTTATTTTTTTGTCTATGCCCAAAAAAAGAAGTTTTGTTGGACATGAGCATAACAGTGCCATGTTTTTGCCTTTAAATATGTTTAAAGGTATGAAAACAGTAGTAGAAAGTTTTCAGTTATTATTGCATAAATTGTCTATATTTCTTTGCTTTATATACTGTCTTGGGGTTACATTTGTATAAAATGCTAAAAACCAAATTCTCAAAAATTAAAAACCGAAATAGACAGAAAATGGAAAAAATTAAAACGGAATGTGGGAAAAAATAAAACCGATTTCATTCGGCCTCTGTTTGCTGCCCTGGATCTGTTTGATCATTTTGCCACACAATGTTTCTGAATTAGTTGCAGCTTTCCTCCTCCGACGAACCTTTCTGCATATCCGGTGTGCTAAAAGTTTTCTACTCCACACAATGTTTCTGTTTCAGTTCTATCAGCATTCTGGGAGCTGATTGGTCCTTACAGCATCATTAGCTGCAATACTTGCTGTTGAATCTCAATACAATACTAGTATTAATATGTTGCATAACTACAGTCTTACAGTCATATAATTCATGCAACAGCTGAAAAAACAGTTTTAATAAAACCAACCCAAATCAATATCAAATCGAATCAAAGCGTGATAATCGATTCTGAATCTTAAGAATCGGAATCGAATTGATTCTTGACATTTGAATGGATCCCCAGCCCTGTACATCATCCATACTTTCATAGTAAAACAATTCTACGTAGCATTTTAAAATCTATAGAGACAGAGGCCACTGGCAAGAAAACAATACACGGAGGAATTTTGATAAAGAGTAAGTAGTAAAGAGTAACTAGTGGCACAAATAAATGCTGATCACAGAGAAGAAACAAAATCATAAAATACAGAAACAGTGAAACACGCAGGCACGCGTGCACGCATGCACACAGAGCAGCGGTGCAGGGAGGTGTGAGCTGGTAGAGCAGCCAGTTATCACAGGAGACGGGGGGGATTGTACCAGAGAGTAACTCACAGTGAGCTAACGCTGCAGATGGATGAGCTGCTAGAGTGCGCGTTATCTCGACTGCGTGTTAGAAAACTGCACATGCACAAAACAAAAACGGGGAGGGAAAACATGAAGTCAGAGAAAGAGCCAGACATCATCATGATTCGCTCTCTCTTCGGTGACTTTTAGTGTCCAACTGCATTCTATTGCAATGGGAAGGCAAACACTGGTTAAAAGAATGAAATGACATACAATAAAATAAAATCTACTGGTGAGAAATACTGTGTTCTTGATCCACACACCTTAAGTAGATCAAAAAGACAGGATTGATACCAATAAGGAATGGGTTCAGCTCACACAAATGCACTACTTTAGTGACACCAGGATTATACTGAACAAATATAAACAAATCATTGACATTAAAATTCACGTGAAGAATAGCATAGATTTGAACAATATTGTGGTTAACAGGATGTCATGGGTTGAGCTGTGGGACGTGCATCAGATACACAGAAAAGAGGTGTTGTGTTAGTTATCACGTTTGTATTCATAGAATAACAATCAATAAAACCAAAGATATTGTTCATCCAAATCATAATTGTTTTGTTTTGTTTCATTTCCTTTAAAGGTTTGGTACAGAAACTATATTGAGTCACTATCTGAAGTCATGTGAAAAAGCAAGCACACCCTCCTTGGATTGTGAAGTTTCAACAGGATTCACACGCGTTTGCAGGTGGTATTGAGGCAGCGTTGGGTTCCAGCTGCCCGAGCAGAGGGAAAACAAACCCACGCTGCTATGAATCCAGGGCAGGCGGCTCACCGCTACCCAAGGCAAGTATGGACAGGGGTACAGAACCCCACGGCTGATGCCTTGCTGGTGGAGAAACCCACTTGCTATGACACTAATGGTACTTTTACACTAGTACCTACTCGGCTCTACTCAACTCAGCTCAGTCAGCTCGGCCTGGTTTCTTACGATGGGCTGCTGGGAAAAGTACCGAAGGCCTGTAATCAGTACTCGAATTGAGGGGGTATGAGGGGGGATGGCATCCCCCCTGAAATAAAAACGGTCCAAATCATCCCCCCTGTAAAACTGCCATCCCCCCTTTCCATCCCTTATGTCATTTCATCAATGAATGTGGTTTTACTGCTATTTCAACATTTAGAGTCATCACCAGAAAAATAACACCAGAAAAATAACTTATTGGACAATTTTCACCTGTTTCAAGTAAATTTTCACTTGAAATAAGTAGAAAAATCTGCCAGTGGGACAAGATTTATCTTCTCGTTACAAGCAAAAAAAAAATCTTGTTCCACTGGCAGATTTTTCTACTTATTTTAAGTGAAAATCTACTTGAAACAGGTGAAAATTGTTATTTTTTCCAGTGATGAGTCTTGTTTTAAGTGTAATGAGATTTTTTTTACTAAAATGAGACATTTTAACTAGAAATAAGACAAATATTCTTGTTAAGATTGTGAGTTTTTGCAGTGATCCATGTTACTTATCCTGTGAAGGACAGAGTCATATTGATAAGTTCAGAAAAGTGTTTTTTATTGTTGTGTTTTGATGTATTTGATGTAAGCCCAGTGGATATTTAAAGCTTACAGAAGGCTGCATTTAACTGCTGCTATGTCATTCCTGCAGTATTTCTGCAGCTGTTTTGGTCACTGCTATTATTTGTAATATATTATATTATTTGTAATCAGCACAAATTATCTGTCCCCATATGATCAAATCCACCATCTCCCCTGATTTTTTTTTACAACTCGAGTACTGCCTGTAATGATAAGCTATCAAACGCTCTGATGAAGACCTTCAACACCTCCCTGAAACCAGCCATTGTCCCACCCCAGCTTTTTCTCTTTTTTAAAATGTGATTATTTATTACACTTCAGTGGTATTTGTAAAGAGTAGAAAACAAAAATGTAAGTAAAATAAGTCTAGACATTGCTTGTTATTTGTTATTCTAATTTAATAATTCCCCTCCTTTTCTATGCTCCATAACGTGAATTTAAATGCTTCATTTTGTTATTCATATGCACCTTTTAATTCTTAGAGTGCCTTGTTTTTTGTTTTCTTACAAGAATCCCCTTTTTTTTATTTTTTTCCCTTTCTTTTCATATTGTATTTATATTGATATTTGTCCATTATCCTCTTTGAGAGTTTGTATATTTTCAATAAATTTTGTTTAATAAAAAAAAAAAAAAGTTGTTGGTCGGGATCTGGAACCTGGAACCGGCAAATTTCCAAGCACGATATTGGATGATAACTCCAAACACGTCATGCATTTCGGACCCCAAACAGCCGCCCGCTATCTTTGCCTGAAAAACTATCTTGGACAAAGTCACTGATGTACAAAAAAAGGGCAATAATTACGAGTGGTAACCATTTTTATTTCATTTGATGAAAACTGTAGACGTGGTTGAAAAAAAAAAAGGTGGTCGCATGATGGGGATCGTTTAAATGCACGAAAAATCCCGTTGGCAGTGATGGGAGTTGCTCCACCAGTGTCCTACAACTGTCCATAAAGCGACAGCAGAGGCTAATGTACTGCATTCTATATTTCTACTCAAAATAATTCAGCTTTTTTCATATCTAAAAAGGTGAAAGGCAGATGAACGCTGGGTTCAGAATGTTAGCTCCTGTTCTCAGCAACTTTCATTAAGAGATAAAGTAGAACAATAGCCAGCAGGATTAATGTTTAAACATCAAACTAGTCTCAGTGCAAGGTGAGGAACTGTCATGGACTTTCCTGCAGCCGGTACGACTGCAAAGAGTCAATAAGGGTTTTTATCAACTGTAATGGTCCTGTCAGTCCACAAGGTGGCAGCACAAACACTGAAATTGTCAGTAAATAGTAATTGTTTATGGGGTTTTGATAGTTTCATTATTACTTTAGTAATATAGTAGACTATAGATAGTAGACTATATAGAAGACTGTGTTTAAAGATCACCAGCTGCGTGTCTACTGCTATTTTGTCATGTTGTCTTTGTATGTTCATATACTTAGATATACGTATTACGTATTATATTTATATCATAGTTCTATTAGAGCTTACATCTTGTATTAAACAGATTATTTTTGTAAAAGTGATATATATTTATACAAATTAGTGTATAGTATAAAAAATAAATACGGACATATAATTTATGTTTAGTTGTGGAAAGGGGGTGTGATTAAATAAGTTTATACTTCCTCCCACTCCTTTTCAAACACTTGAAATATGTGTTTTGAGGTTGTTTTTTTTCTTTATGTTGTGGAATGCCCCCCTGTATTTGTTTTCTTGTCTTTTTTCTAGTTTTTTTTTTTACATGTTCGAAATAAACTAAATAATCTAAATTAAATTAAATAGTCATTTGCCAGCTAATTAATTAATATTTGAAAAATAATTCACAATTACCGGCTGGAAATCTAATAGTTTTGCTAGTATGACCACACACACACACACACACACACACACACACACACACACACACACACACACACACACACACACACACACACACACACACACACACACACACACACACACACACACACACACCCTCTATGGCCTTTCTGGGTACCCACAGACAGAAAGAGCAATAGAAACATTCAGTCCATCACTATACCACATTTCGGAATGTTGTAAAACTTTTTCAGGATATTATGGATGTTTATAGATTTCCCCTGTTTCAAATTCTACTATTTCCAGGTTTTCTCAAACCTTATGGAAACCATCTGTTGTAGATTGACTGCTGAATTGGGATCAGGGTTTAAAATTCTTTTGCTTGCAGCCCTTTCAAAAAAACCACACTTGTTTATTCTTTTTATATTTGAATTGTTATGAACTCTAACATGTAGCACGCTGGCTGAGGGCATTGAACACGCTAAATAATCATTCTTAGAGAAATTTAAAGTAATGATGGGCTCCACATTGTTTGGTTATGGTCTCATACCCAATTGCAAATTGCTTTTCTGCAATCACTGATGATGATGTTGTTCCTGCTTGCAAATAAAACCATAACTACAAACTGCCAACACATGTGCTTTTATAGAAGTTGGTGTTAATCAATTTTTATGGTTTGGTTAGCAGCCCCTCATACCTCTTTTGCTGATACAGAAGTAATGAGGTTTTTACACTCTGCTTCCACGTTGG
The DNA here is from genome assembly GCF_033807715.1 of Cololabis saira. Lineage (NCBI taxonomy): Eukaryota > Metazoa > Chordata > Actinopteri > Beloniformes > Belonidae > Cololabis > Cololabis saira. Next base: position 44,980,812 of record NC_084595.1, on the reverse strand, counting down.
GTCCTGGTTTCAGTTACGTAAGTAATGATGAGGATGCATTACCTGATTTTAAGATCCAGATCACTTCAAAACCTCAGAATGATTTGAGGGTGTACCCTTTTCACATGACTGTAGTAGCTTTTCATATATAAATAAACATGCATACCTTTACCAAGCGTACCAGAGTACATTAAAGAAAAAGGTGTAGTACAGAGAGTCAGCCACACACTCCCAGCTCTGGTGTGATTCTGTATGACGGTAACTGACTGCATGAAGAACATTTCATCCACGCAGACAGACAGACAGACAGACAGACAGACAGACAGACAGACAGACAGACAGACAGACAGACAGACAGACAGACAGACAGACAGACAGACAGACAGACAGACAGACAGACAGACAGACAGACAGACAGACAGACAGACAGACAGCAGCATCCAGAGGGGTTTACCCATAGCTCATATGTCTTAGAGTTAGCAGAATATGTTATTGTGGATCTATAAAGGAGAATCCATGTTCCATGGCTGGGGCGGTTCTACTTCTGCAACATAACACACCACAAACTCCAACAGTAATCAAACTAAATTGAATGAAAGAAAACCGTTGTATTTTCTTATATTTAGCATTGCCTCAAAACGAAAAAGAAAAGAAAAAAGAGTATTAGGGCCAGGCAGGAGAAAAAAAATATTTTAGAGGAGGAGGATTTTTTTTTCTTCATTATGCACTTTGAGAAAAAAGTCGAAACGTTGAGAATAAAGTCAAAATTTTGTGAATAAAGTTGAAATGTTGAGAAAAAAGTCGAAATGTCGAGATTAATGTTTAAGTACAACTTCGAGAAAAAAGTCAAAATGTTAAGAAAAAAGTCAAAATTTCGTGAATAAACTTGAAATGTTGAAAAAAAAGGCGAAATTTCGACTTTATTCACGAAATTTCGACTTTATTCTTGAAATAATATTTCAAAATGAATCTCAACCATTCAACTTTTTTCTCGAAATTGTATTTCAACATTAATCTCGTCTTTTCGACTTTTTTCTCAAAGTGCACAATAAAAAAAAAATCTTCCCCTCTCAAATATTTCTTCTCCTGCATGGCCCTAATACTCTTCCGTACAAAACACATTTGGGAGATATAGTAAAAAAAAAAAAAAAAAAAAAAAACATGGAAAAGTTGTATTTTCTCTCTCTAATTTCACATTCTCTCCATATTGTATCCATACTTGTATTTTAAGGGCTATGTTTCATGATTGGTAGCTAATCTCTGCACTGAAAAATGAGAGACAGTAAAATTGTGCCCGACACGTAAGTGAACTCGTTGATGGTACAAATCATTTAGCATTACAACAAAGCTGCACAGATTTCAAAAAGCCCTTTTCTGCAGGCACTGGTGGTAAAGAAGAAAGTCATTTGGGATGAAACATTAGGAGGCGGACTTACGCTGTGATGGAAATGTTAGTAGCCGACATGGGGCTGACCTCCTTCACCTCCTTGGCCTTCTGCATGGCCAACTTCTTGTTGATGGCCTCCTCCTGTTCTTCTTCATCCTGGAAAGGAGATTACATACCGGTAATCATGCAAGTTTATAGTTTATAGTTTTATTTGGATCCCCATTAGCTGCAGAAAAACTGCAGAAGTGAAAGAACAATCATACATACTTAAGTCAAGGAGAAACTTAAGCTAACCCATAACAAGGGCAAGTATTCAAAATACTTCATTAATCCCTGAATGGAAATAAATGATTGAGTTGTTTTCATAATTTTAAGTTTCCTCAAAGATTGATTGTAGAGAAGGGCAGGAAGGATCTCCTGTAGCGTCTGTGTGGCAGCGGATGGGAAGAACCTCTGACTGAAGATGCTCTGTTGCTGAATCTGTGTTGTGAAGACGATGCTCAGGGTTGTTCATGATCTTCTTCATTTCATGTAATGAAGTATCCTCCCTCATTCAGCTCCAGAACTGAGCCAGTATCCTTCATCTAGCTCAGGGGGCGGCAACTCAAAATGTTGAAAGAGCCATATTGGACCAAAAACACAAAAAACAAATATGTCTGGAGCCGCAAAAAATAAAAAGTCTTGTATCAGCCTTAGAATGAAGACAACACATGCTGCATGTACCTATATTAGTTAGAACTGGGGGTTATAGACGAAATGTTGAGAAAAAAGTCGAAATGTTGAGAAAAAGGTTGAAATGTTGAGAAAAAAGTCAAAATGTTGAAAAAAAAGTCTCACAGTCACACCTACGGGCAATTTAGAATAATCAATTAGCATTTTTCCATCTCCGCAATATTGCAAAGATTAGGAAAATCCTCTTGCAGAGTGATGCAGAAAAACTAGTTCATGCGTTTGTATCTTCTAGACTAGATTACTGTAATGCGTTATTAGCAGGATGTCCAAGTAATTTGCTGAATAGGCTCCAGCTGATCCAAAATGCAGCAGTGCGAGTGCTGACAGGAATCAGCAGGAGAGACCACGTCTCTCCAGTGTTAGCGTCGCTCCATTGGCTACCCATAAAATTCAGAATCCAAGTCAAACTTTTATTACTTGCGTATAAAGCCCAAAACGGCTTAGCTCCGCAATATTTGTAAGACCTGATAGTGCCTTATGTTCCTGGCAGAGCTCTCTGTTCTCAGAGTGCAGGTTTTCTCATAGTTCCTAAAGTATCTAAATGTAGATTTGGAGGGCGGGCGTTCTGCTATCAGGCACCATTACTATGGAACCAACTTCCAATCTGGGTTAAAGAGGCTGACACCACCTCCACCTTTAAAACTAAACTTAAAACCTTTCTGTTTAGTAAAGCCTATAGTTAGTGTTTAGTAAACCTCTAGTTAGTGTTAGTAAACATCTAGTTAGTGTAAACTCTAGTGTGTTAGAGTCAGTAGTCATAGTTGCAGCTATAGAACAAGACTATAATAGTTAGTCTCAAATATAGCTTCTGTCACGGCTCAGACAGGACAGAGAACCCAAATGCACAACACCAGGCAGAATCAGAGTCCAAGAGGCTTTAATCTTTGTCAAAGGCAGGCAGGGGTCAAACCGGGTAGTCAGGCAGATCAGGCAAACAAAACCAAAAGGGGCAGGCAAAAATCCATAAACCGGAATCAGGCAGGGTCACAGGCAGGCAGGCAGGCAGGCAGGCAGGCAGGCAGGCAGGCAGGCAGGCAGGCAGGCAGGCAGGCAGGCAGGCAGAAACAGAACAGGACATGAACAGGATCCGTGGCTGGAAAGCGAGGCAACTACACTCGACGATCTGGCAACTGGTATGAGGAAATGGGCCGGTATATGAAGGGGAAACTGATGAGGGAAACCAGGTGTGGAGCTGGGCCGGGGAAGCACAGGTGAAGGGAATGAGGCTGATGAGGGTGGCAGGATCTAGATGACAGGAGTCAGTATCACAGTAAAAAAAAACCTCTGAAACTGTGACCATGACAGCTTCGCGGTAGATATGCTGCTATAGGCCTATGCTGCAGGGGGACACCAACATGATCCACTGGGTGGTGCCTCTCACCCTTCTTCTCCTCTCCTTTTCCCTTCCTCTCTTCTCCATTTCCATTTTTATTTATTATAAATATCTCATAGCTATCATTTTTGTCCATCGTTCCTGTAGTTTCTTGTGCCGGCCCCCCTTTTTTCTCTTTTGTGCATGTTTGCAGGCCGGAGCTTCGGGAGCTGCGTGCTGGTCCCTGCGGAATGGAATTAACCTACTGTACTAGCATGTATTTGGACTGTGGGAGGAAGGAAACCCACGCAAGCACAGGGAGAACATGCAAGATCCACACAGAAAGACCCTGTCGGGCCTGGGAGTCGAACCGGGAACCTTCTTGCTGTGAGGCAACAGTGCTAACCACCAAGCCACCGTGCTGCCAGATCTGATATCATCAGCTCAATTTTATCATAATTTTAGGGGTCCACTTTATGACTTCATGGGTGCTATAGAGGAAACGTAACGCTGCTTCCTCCATCAACGATAGCTCAATATTGGGCCGCTCGGTGGTGCAGTGCCTTATGCAAGCGGCTCATGTACTGAGGCTACAGTCCTGCAGCGGTCGCAGGTTTGAATCCCGGCCTGCGTACCTTTACTGCATGTCACCCCATTCTCTCTCTCTACCCCTTTCCTGTCTGCAACTTCAATAAAGGGCCACTAGAGCCACAAAAAAAATCTTTAAAAAAAACAACAAAACAATTGCTCAATAACCTCAAGCTTAAAATATATCCATCAATAAAATAAATAAAATAAAATAAAATAGAATAAAAAAATTAAAAAAAATTAAAATAAATGTGTACCTTAGTGAGCTCCTGGGCATTTGCAAGATTATCAACAGCAATGGCCAAAAAGACATTTAGGAGTGTATCTAGTTATTTGTTGTGTCAGGAAAAGACCAAAAGACGTAAGTTAAGCATTTGCATAATAATAATTATAATAATATTTAAAAAGTTGCAGCATCATACAGCTGCCAGATGGCAACGAGGGTGGACTTGTATCAGACAGGAAGGATACAGTTTCCAAAGAGAGTAAGGACGATGAAGTAAATGGAGGAGAACATTCCCCCGTGCACTCCCCCCTGTGACTCGATGCCGTGGTACATGACGGCGTTCCAGTCCTCCCCGGTCAGGATCTGTGGTGGAAGAGCAGGGGGTTAGTGAGTCCAGGCCAAGCAGAGCACTGGGAAACACCAGCAAGTTGAACCTCACCTGAAACACCGTGAGAATGGCTGCTGGGAAGGTGTCAAAGTTGGTCGTTGGCGTTTCATCGTCAAAGTTAAATCTAGAGGGAAAGACGTGTTTTTGACCTCGATTAAGCTGCACAGCCAAAACACCCCAAACCCCCCCAAACTGATCCATCCACCCGGCCTGATTCACTCACTCATCTCACATCACAGTCCTTTAAAGAAGAAAGATGCAGATAATTAAAGAAACCTGCACACAATGGGGCTGCTGAAGCTGCACTATCTGAGTCCATAGGAGCATCTACAGGACTGTCTCAGAAAATTAGAATATTGTGATAAAGTCCTTTATTTTCTGTAATGCAAAAATGTCATACCATCCATCCATCCATCCATTGTCCACCGCATTATCCGAGTCCGGGTCGCGGGGGCAGCAGTCGGAGCAGGGATCCCCAGACTTCCCTCTCCCCGGACACTTCCTCCAGCTCTTCCGGGGGGACTCCAAGGCGTTCCCAGGCCAGCCGAGCGACGTAGTCACTCCAGCGTGTCCTGGGTCTTCCTCGGGGCCTCCTCCCGGTGGGACATGCCCGGAACACCTCACGAGGGAGGCGTCCAGGGGGCATCCTATACAGGTGCCCGAGCCACCTCAGCTGGCTCCTCTCGATGTGGAGGAGCAGCGGCTCTACTCCGAGCTCCTCCCGGGTGACAGAGCTCCTCACCCTATCTCTAAGGGAGCGCCCCGCCACCCTGCGGAGGAAACTCATTTCGGCCGCTTGTATCCGGGATCCCGTTCTTTCGGTCATGACCCAGAGTTCATGACCATAGGTGAGGGTGGGAACGTAGATCGACCGGTAAATCGAGAGCTTTGCCTTTCGGCTCAGCTCCCTCTTCACCACGACGGACCGATACAATGACCGCATTACTGCGGCCGCCGCACCGATCCGCCCGTCGATCTCGCGCTCCGTTCTCCCCTCACTCGTGAACAAGACCCCAAGATACTTGAACTCCTCCACCTGAGGCAGGAACTCTCCCCCGACCTGGAGGGTGCAAGCGACCTTTTTCCGGTCGAGAACCATGGCCTCAGACTTAGAGGTGCTGATTCTCATCCCAGCTGCTTCACACTCGGCTGCAAACCGCCCCAGTGCATGCTGAAGGTCCTGGCTCAAGGGAGCCAACAAGACCACATCATCTGCAAAAAGCAGAGATGAAATCAAGTGGCTCCCGAACCGTACCCCCTCCGGCCCCTGGCTGCGCCTAGAAATTCTGTCCATAAAAATAATGAACAGAACCGGTGACAAAGGGCAGCCCTGCCGGAGTCCAACACGCACCGGGAACAGGTCTGACTTACTGCCGGCAATGCGAACCAAGCTCCTGCTCCGATCATACAGAGACCGGACAGCCCTCAGCAGAGGGCCTCCGACCCCATACTCTCGGAGCACCCCCCACAGGACGCCACGTGGGACACGGTCGAAAGCCTTCTCCAAGTCCACAAAACACATGTGGACTGGTTGGGCAAACTCCCATGCGCCCTCGAGCACCCTGCGGAGGGTGTAGAGCTGGTCCAGTGTTCCACGACCGGGACGAAAACCGCATTGTTCCTCTTGAATCCGAGGTTCGACTATCGGCCGAATTCTCCTCTCCAGCACCCTGGAATAGACTTTCCCCGGGAGGCTGAGGAGTGTGATTCCCCGGTAGTTGGAACACACTCTCCGGTCCCCCTTTTTGAAGAGAGTCATACCTTCTGGATTCATTACAAATCAACTGAAATATTGCAAGCCTTTTATTATTTTAATATTACTGATCATGGCTTACAGCTTAAGAAAACTCAAATATCCTATCTCAAAAAATTAGAATATTCTGGGAATCTTAATCTTAAACTGTAAGCCATAATCAGCAATATTAAAATAATAAAAGGCTTGCAATATTTCAGTTGATTTGTAATGAATCCAGAATGTATGACATTTTTGTTTTTTTAATTGCATTACAGAAAATAAAGGACTTCATCACAATATTCTAATTTTCTGAGACAGTCAATGATGTGTGGCATTGCAGTCGAACAAACATGGTATTTGTTTGTTATTTTGATTAGATGAAGAACAGATCACATGTTACGGCAAATTACTTGCAGCTGTGTAGAAAAAACTATGTACAGTAATCCCTTGTTTTTGGCGGGGGTTACGTTCCAATAAGAACCCGTGATAAGTGAAATCCATGAAGTAGGAACCTTTTTTTTTTTTTTTTTTTTTTTACAATTATTATACAAGGCTTCCAATTATGGAGATCACCCCTGCCCCATCACGACCCAAGTAATTGGATTTGAACGGGAGAAAATGAAAAATACAGTAAGTACAGTAGGACAAATTGTGACTGGCGTGTATTCCACTGCTCTCCTGATCCGCTGTATCCTGTCTCTTTCTTCTAAAGTGCATGTGTGTTTTTTCCAAGAGAAGAAAATAGTTATGGGTCGTTGTTGTCATTCTTTTTTCTTCTGGGCAAAAAGATTCTTATAAACCGACATGACACCATGGATTATATCTGAGAACTGTAATGAACGATTCATCAAAGGCTCCCGTTCTTCAGATGCTGCTGAAGCTCATTGGCCGTTCTCAGCTTGTTGCTAAGCAACCAACATTATTGATACAGGAAGTGAAGAAGCGGGGAGACTGTTTAGCCAATCAGAATGCAGAACACGATGCACAATGTAAATCCGTGAAGCAGCGAGACGTGAAAGGTGAACCGCGTTATAGCGAGGGATTACTGTAAAACCAAATACTATCCGAAGAGCAGCAGCAGCAGCTACAGGCGGGAGCACAGGGAACATGCGGAGGCACCGGTCCGGTCAGACTAGTTACTCACTGGCCGCCAAACAGCTGCATGCCGAGCAGAGCGAAGACCACGATGAAGAGGAAGAGAAGGAACAACAAGCTGATGATGGACTTCATGGAGTTGAGCAGGGATACAACCAGGTTCCTCAGAGAGTTCCAGTACCTGCACACACACACACACACACATGCATGAACCGTGTCCAGCACGGGGTCCGACCCGTGTTCCCAGAACACACACACACAGGCCTGTGTTGAAGAAATCAGTTTTCCCATTCTAAATTGATTCTCATATTAATTCCTAAAAATCGATTTGTATGTCTAAAGATCGATTTTTTTCATCATTACATTACAACTTTTGGTATTTTTTTATTTATGCCTAAAAAAGGAATATTTTGTTGTACACGAGAATAACTAGTGCCATGTTTTTGCCTTTAAATATGTTTAAAGGTATGAAAACATTAAAGTTTTCAGTTATAATTGCATAAATTGTCTATATTTCTTTGCCTTATATACTGTCTTGGGGTTACATTTGCATAAAATGCTAAAAACCAAATTCTCAAAAATTAAAAACCGAAATAGACCGAAATTGGAAAAAAATTAAAACGGAATGTGGGAAAAAATAAAACCAATTTCATACGTTTCCTCCCTGGATCTGTTTGGTAATTCTGACCCACAATGTTTCTGAAAGCAGTTCTATCAGCATTCTGGGAGCTGATTGGTCCTTACAGCATCATTAGCTGCAATACTTGCTGTTGGATCTCAATATAATACTAGTATTATTACATTGCATAACTACACAGTCTTATAATTCATGCAACAGCTCAAAAAATGTTTTAATAACACTAACCCAAATCAATATCGGAATCAAATCGAATCAAATCAAATCTTGATAATCGATTCTGAATCTTAAAGCAGTACAACGTAACTTTCAGGTTTTGTTGAGTTTGGCAGCATCTTTTGGACAAAAGTGGTAGTGCTTTACCAGAAAGAACACTACGTTTCCCATGAGCACCAGCGCGTACTGCCGGAAAACTCCTGTCCCGTCGCTTGCAGTTGTGTTGATAGCGAATGAAGACGGGACAGACTTTCAAAACTACTTTTCTGTTTCACCAAGTGAACAGACGGAACGCAAAAAAAGATGTTAAACTGCTGTAAAGGAACTGGAATTTACTGGGATACCTTAAACAAGGAAGCCAGTGAGCGGTATATGGAGAAAATAATGATTATTAACGGTCTGGATCCATATGAAATCCCTACTAAAGAATGGAGCTCCTCGTCGGAGCTCCACTCTTTAGAAAGATTTACTGCCGCAGTTCTGCAGAACCCACGTCTTACTACCTTGTTTAGGAGTGTTTGGCAGCTGCTTTGGTAAATGTTTGACTCGCCATGTGTTTCAATAAATTAGTATAATAGTACAACATACAGTACATGTTTTGTATTACTCTTACTTCTCTTTTCTTTTTCTTTGACTGCTATATTATGCTGAAGAGGCTCCGAGGTGTGAGCAATACTTTTGTTTTCCTCGTGAGATTATTTTTTTCCTCTGCAGCTACAAATAGAGTTAATATTTTTTCCTCAACAAACTAGTTTTATCTGAAGATTGGGGTTAATTGCACCGCAGAGAGCTGGCCAGCAACTGCGTTTAGCTGGAGTAGTGGGGAATAAAACCCGTGTTTTGATCTGACCCCCGTCTGTGTGCGTGTTTGTTTGTTTACTGAGGAACGTTATGTTTGGTCGTTACAACCGCGACTCTTTCACTCTTTTACTTTGTTATATCAGATACTTGGCCTCCGTGGTTCTGCCTCCGAGCAGGAAAGCGGTGAAAAGTTAAACCATTAGGATCTTTTCCCCACGTCTGTTGTGTGGAGCTGCTGCAGCTACAACACAGCAACGGGCTACCAGCTTCTGCGGAGCTCTGCGCTCCACGCCCCGCCCATTTTCATCTCGACTACGAATCGGGAAGGAGGGGGAAGTGACGTATGCCGTAGTGCCAGTGAAGGCGATACAGACCCCTCAGACCATGACAGAGGTGTCATTAAACCTGTTGGAAGTTGATGTACCATCACAATGACTCTGGAAATATGATATTAAGGTGGAAAAGTTACGTAGTGCTGGTTTAAAGGGGACCTATTATGGCATCTAATACCTATTTTAAACAGGCCTTGAATTTCTTAAAAACAAACTTTTGATTGTTTTTGCTAAATAAATTAGAAATTCAGCCTCTGAGCCATGTCTTTATCTTCCCATTCTCTAACCTCATTATCTATGCAGGATTCTGAGTCGGCGGGGCTATGATAATGAGGCACTGTGCTGATTGGCTGCCTGAATGACGCGATACACCGCTACGAAAAAATGGTGGAAGCTCCGGCCAGTGGAGTTAGTTGTTGTTGTTCCGGCCAGAGTTAGTTGTGGGCGTGGTTTCACACATCGCTCCTGTCGTTACGTAACGACAGGAGCAGAATCTTATTGGCTCGTAGATCCACATCACACTGGACGGCTCATCCAGGCAGCTGTACAGACACTGCAGAATTTGGTTGCTTTCCTCCTTCTCTGAGTCGGCAGGCTGAGGGGAGACCACTTTATATATGTTAAAGCGAAAAAAAGCCTGTTTTTCATAATAGGTCCCCTTTAAGAATCGGAATGGAATGGATTCTTGACATTTGAATGGATCCCCAGCCCTACTAACACACTGCTCATGGCTCACTTGGTGACTTTGAAGATCCGGAGAAGTCTCAGTGCTCGCAGAACGCTGATCCCGAACGAGGCCCCGGGTTTGATGGCAGCCCAGATCACCTCAAAGATGCTGCCGATGATGACCTGATGATGAACACAGTCTGGTGAGTGCAGCGCGAACTAACGCCGGCCAATCTACACACCTCTCAACTGTGCCGGTTAACTCACCCCAAAATCAAAGCAGTTGAAGGAGGAGTGGAAGTAGTTCTGGGGGCCGAGGCCGTACATCTTCATGGACATCTCAGCCAGGAACAGGCCCAAGAACACAAACTCAGCCAGGTCTTCCCAGGAACAATCACACAACAAAGAGGTCAGACAAGGCCTTCTGCTGCTTTCCAAACAGAGTCCTTGTGTCTTTAGCAACTCATTTCCTCAGCTGGACAAATTCCAATTATTCTGACATTTCAAGCCTGTTGAGTTTCATCAACAAACCTTTCCGTGCACCTGCCCATGTCTTTGCAGATACTCACCACTGAAATGTGATCTGCAGTTCAACAGTCACGCTTTAAATTCAGGCCGTAGGCACTTTAGATCCTGTTTACAACTGAAGCTTTGCATGAGATTACTAAAGCTGTTCCTCCTTATTCCTATTGCAGGCTCTCACAGGGATCTGCTGGGGCCCGTTTAACAAACTCTTTTAAAGAAAGCAAAGAAATAACTCTTTTGGGTTTTGGGTTTAAGAACAGAGTTGGTTCAGTCGACTCTGAGTCTGTCGATGATTTCATGACTTTGTGGCAACTGGAAAAAGAATAAACCTGGAATGTTTATATGTGCGTGAGTTGACAGGAGGGGGCGGGGCTTATGAGTGGGTCACTTTGCTCTCAGTTCTGCATCATTCACTTTCTGCTGGATGGATGGATGGATGGATAGAAACTTTGATTGATCCCAAGGGAAATAACAGCGTATATAATCAATAACCACGGGGGTACACCCTGGACCGGTTGCCAGTCCATTACAGGTCCACTTTCAGTTTCACAACTACTCATATGAACTCCCTCCTAAAGGCTGAGTTTTGGTTGTGCGTCAAAACAACGCCGTGCCTAAACCGTAAGGTGCGTGTCGACGCAGACCACACGCCGTCACTGACGTCACCTCCCAAAAATTGTAACTACGCGTCGAGGCGACGCAGACCGAACGCAGACGAGAGGGCTGTGATTGGTTCACTTGGAAGCAACGTGTTTCCGGTTTGAAGCAGTCGTGAACTTTCAGCGCTCTTTTCTTCTTGTATGTGTGATTTTTTTTGTTTCGTTTTTTTGCACAATAGTTGTCCTTATTTCTTTGATTCACTGTGACCGGAAAAGTCGGATAAACCATTCAGGAAAAGATTGCGAACTAGCGGTTGCGGGGTCTGAAGGGTCTGAAGTCCGACGGCGGCGTCAGGGTGATGGCGTGTGCGCGGCGTCGATTTGACACAGAACCATAACTCAGACTTTAAGGGGAGTTTTTCTTGCCACTATTTGGCTTAAGGTTTTTCTCCCACTAGAGGAGTTTCTACCTGCCATTCTTTATGTTATGTTTATGTAGTAATTGCTCGGGGGTCATGTTCTGGTCTCTGGAAAGCACCCAGAGACAACTTAAAATTGAATTGAATTGAATTGAACATATTCACACCTGCTGTAATGGCCAATTAAGAATCAGCATTAAACCTAAAAGGCATGTTTTTGGATCGAGGGAGGAGCAGAGAACCTGGGGAACATGCAGTAAGAATGGAGAGAACATGCAGACTCCACACAGGAAGATTCCAGAACCATTTTAAAGGAGCCATTGTGCATCATCATCATCATCATCATCATCATCATCATCATCATCATCATCATCATCATCATCATCACCATCATCATCACCATCATCATCATCATCATCATCATCTCCATCATCATCATCATCACCATCACCATCATGATCACCATCATCATCATCATCTCCATCATCATCATCATCATCATAATCACCATCATCATCATCATCATCATCATCATCATCATCATCACCATCTTCATCATCATCATCATCATCATCTCCATCATCATCATCACCATCATCATCATCATCATCATAATCATCATCATCATCACCATCATCATCATCATCATCATCATCATCATCATCATCATCATCACCACCATCACCATCATCATCATCATCATCATCTCCACCATCATCATCACCATCATCATCATCATCATCATCACCACCATCACCATCATCATCATCATCATCACCATCATCATCATCATCATCATCATCATCATCACCACCATCATCATCATCATCATCACCATCATCATCATCATCATCATCATCATCATCATCACCATCATCATCATCTCAATCATCATCATCATTGTGCAGTTATTTCTGCACAATGATGTGCAGGGTGATTTATCAAGTATATGTCCACTAATACTCACAGAGTGCGTAGGTGAGCCACTCGGGCTGGTCGTAGTGCACTATGGCTACACACAGCGTGTTGAGGCCAACGAGACACAACACCGTCCAGTAGAAGCTCTGGGACTTGACCAGACGGCGGGTGGTGAACCGAATCCTCTTCGCTTTCCTCCGGAAATAAGAGGAGTTCTCGTTCTTGCTCTTCACACTCGCTCGTGCAAACGGTGACCCTGGGGGAGCAGTTGGTGACAAACATACAAACGAGGCAATAAAGTTACCATGTCTAAAACTATTGGTACAAGTACCAAATCAAAAACTGAAGGTAATATGATGATGTCTTGATGGTCTCCTCTCGGGAGGACAATCCAGCCACCAAGCATTCATTGTTTTGGCCGAGGTCTTGAGATGGTGCTTGAAGAATTCCATATAAACTCTCTCTATGATGATGCTTTCCGTCTGGTGACGAGAAATGGTCATTCCCACAACATGATACATCCTTATGATTTAAAGTTGGTTGTTCTCATACGAAAGGAGAAATACACAATACACAAATATTATTCAGTTCAATTCAAAATAGTTTATTATTCCCCAAAGGGAAATAAATAGTTGCAGTAGTAATTATTTAAATCTCACATCTCACATCTCTCTGTTGTTGGATGACTGTGTTGTGAAGAGGATGCTCTGGGTTGTCCATGATATTCATTTTATAACGTACCCTCCTTTGCACAATCAGCTCCAGAGGCTCAAAACCCAGAACAGAGTCACCATTTTTTATCAGTTTGTTTGGTTTCTTTAAGTCTCTGGTTGTGATGCTGCTCCCTCACAGCTGACTGCAGACGTGACTGAACTCTCCACAACACACCTAGAGATGATCTGCAACATCTTACTGCAAATGCTGAAGGACCTAAGCTTCTTCAAGAAGTAAAGTCTGCTCTGTTTTTGACGTATTTATATTTCTCCACCACTCCTACTTCTGCTCGCATGGTGGAAAAACGTCATCGTGTCGTGTTGAAGCAGGTGTATGATGGCATCTTCAGCTCCAACCTTAAACCCACTGCCGTGGGTCCTGGAAGCTGCTTGTTTGCTAATAAAAGTCTGTCCGGGACTTCCATAATGGGGGCTGTTAGGGTTCCAGGGGCCTCATTTATAAAGCTCGCTTGTGCACAAAACAGGGCTTGAAAGATGCACACGCCACCTTCTACACAAAGGTTGGGATCTAAAAAATAAACTAACCGAAAAATGTGTGTATCCCTACGCCAACCCTGACCCTCCTGTAGGAACAGTCTTAAGATATAGGGAACTGGCGAGGCAGGTAGTGAGGTGGTGAAATGAAGCCAGATTCATGTCATATTTTAATGTCATCACATATCAGACTTATAGATCCATGTACACCCAAGCCGGTGTTCTGCCCAGGTGTCCTACCTATGCAGAAAATACTACCGTACCATCCCCGTTTCTTTTATCTCAGTTTCTTTTTTTTCAAAGGCTTTTTCATGCAAATAGACGATTTAACAGCAGGAAGTCAGAATGTGCTTCACATAGATCTATGTGTATGTGTACACGGAAGAAAAAAACCCATCAGATCACGCTTCCACATACAGTGGGGAGAACAAGTATTTGATACACTGCCGATTTTGCAGGTTTTCCCACTTGAAAAGCATGTAGAAGTCTGTAATTTTTATCATAGGTACTCTTCAAATGTGAGTGATGGAATCTAAAAAAAAAATCCAGAAAATCACATTGTATGATTTTTAAGTAATTAATTTGCATTTCATTGCATGACATAAGTATTTGATACATCAGAAAAACAGAACTTAATATTTGGTACAGAAACCTTTGTTTGCAATTACAGAGATCAGACGTTTCCTGTAGTTCTTGACCAGGTTTGCACACACTGCAGCAGGGATTTTGGCCCACTCCTCCATACAGATCTTCTCCAGATCCTTCAGGTTTCGGGGCTGCCGCTGGGCAATACGGACTCTGTACGGGCTCCGTAAGAAATGCTTCTTACGGAGCCACTCCTTAGATGCCCTGGCAGTGTGTTTCGGGTCGTTGTCATGCTGGAAGACCCAGCCACGACCCATCTTCAATGCTCTTACTGAGGGAAGGAGGTTGTTGGCAAAGATCTCGTGATACATGGCCCCATCCATCCTCCCCTCAATACGGTGCAGTCGTCCTGTCCCCTTTGCAGAAAAGCATCCCCAAAGAATAATAATAATAATAATACATTTTATTTGAAGGCGCCTTTCTGAGCACTCAAGGTCGCCGTACAATAGTTAAAAACAGTGTAACACAATAATAAAAGCTAGGGGGTAAACAAATACTCAGAATAAAAAACCACAACAACGACACAACGACACAGTGCAAGTGGGGTCAGAGGGAGAAGGCAGTTCTGAACAGGTGGGTTTTCAGTTTGGATTTGAAGTGAGGGAGTGAGGTGGTGTTCCTGAGATCCGGTGGTAGGCTGTTCCAGAGACGGGGAGCAGAGCGGCTGAATGCTCTGCTCCCCATGGTGGCAAGACGGGCAGGTGGAACAGTCAGGTGGATGGAGGAGGAGGATCTGAGGGTGCGTGAGGGCGTGGCGACGTGGAGGAGGTCCGACAGGTAGGGAGGGGCAAGGTTGTGGATTGACTTAAACGTTAGGAGAAGGATTTTGAAGTCGATTCTGTGTTTTATTGGAAGCCAGTGGAGCTGTTGTAGGACAGGGGTGATGTGGTTGATGGATGGGGTCCTTGAGATGATGCGGGCAGCTGAATTCTGAACTAACTGGAGTTTGTGGAGGAATTTGTGAATGACACCGGAGAGGAGAGAGTTACAGTAATCAAGGCGAGAAGTGACGAGGCTATGCACAAGAATAGAAGTGGTGTGGGGGGTGAGGGAGGGGCGGAGGCGGTTGATGTTGCGCAGGTGGAAATAAGCGGACCGGGTAATATTGTTGATATGAGAATGAAAAGATAGGGTACTGTCGAGGATGACACCCAGACTCTTGACCTGTGGGGAGGGGGAAACAGTGGAGGACCTCGGTTTTGTCACTGTTTAGTTTGAGGAAGTTGGAAGAGAACCAGGATTTGATATCGGTTAGGCAGTCAGCGAGGGACGAAGGTGGGAGGGTGGAGGTGGGCTTACTGGAGAATGATGTTTCCACCTCCATGCTTCACGGTTGGGATGGTGTTCTTGGGGTTGTACTCATCCTTCTTCTTCCTCCAAACACGGCGAATGGAGTTTAGACCAAAAAGCTCTATTTTAGTCTCATCAGACCACATGACCTTCTCCCATTCCTCCTCTGGATCATCCAGATGGTCATTGGCAAACTTCAGACGGGCCTTGACATGCACTGGCCTGAGCAGGGGGACCTTGCGTGCGCTGCAGGATTTTAATCCATGACGGCGTAGTGTGTTACTAATGGTTTTCTTTGAGACTGTGGTCCCAGCTCTCTTCAGGTCATTGACCAGGTCCTGCCGTGTAGTTCTGGGCTGATCCCTCACCTTCCTCATGATCATTGATGCCCCACGAGGTGAGATTTTGCATGGAGCCCCAGACCGAGGGAGATTGACCGTCATCTTGAACTTCTTCCATTTTCTAATAATTGTGCCAACAGTTGTTGCCTTCTCACCAAGCTGCTTGCCTATTGTCCTGTAGCCCATCCCAGCCTTTGGCAGGTCTACAATTGTATCCCTGATGTCCTTACACAGCTCTCTGGTCTTGGCCATTGTGGAGAGGTTGGAGTTTGTTTGATTGAGTGTGTGGACAGGTGTCTTTTATACAGGTAACGAGTTCAAACATGTGCAGTTAATACAGGTAATGAGTGGAGAACAGGAGGGCTTCTTAAAGAAGAACTAACAGGTCTGTGAGAGCCGGAAGTCTTACTGGTTGACAGGTGATCAAATACTTATGTCATGCAATAAAATGCAAATTAATTACTTAAAAATGTGATTTTCTGGATTTTTTTTTAGATTCCATCACTCACAGTTGAGTACCTATGATAAAAATTACAGACTTGTCTCATTCATCCTGACGCACAGCAGAAACAGGCTGCAGGAAGCCGCTGCGCATGCTCAGCAGGCTCATTTATATGCAAATACAGTCATCATGTAGTTTGCATTGCCCATTCATGGTAGAAAGTGGGCGTGTAGAGGGCGGGGTATGAGGCAAATTCACGTGCGCAACCTTCCATCTGGACTGTGATTTATAAAGAGAACATTGCATGCAAGTGTGCGTGCACACGGTTTTATAAATCAAATTTTTGTGCGCACGCCATTTTCGGCTTTTGAGCGCACGTACACTTTTAGTATGATATAGCTGCTCTGAACAGGCTTTCAGAACTCTGATGCTGACACCATCCAGACATCCAGCCTTCATTTTTTTAGTCTCCAGTTGCCTCGTAACCCAACTGCTCAAGACAGACGAGCAGGAGGTGAAGGGGCAGTTAGCATTTCCTGATGTTGCAGGACAGGACACAACAATGTAGCAGGAGTGAGATCCATAAGTGAGATGGAAGAAGAGACAGCTGAGGTGTGGCAGGGAAGCTGTGGGCCAAGGGAGGGTGGGAGGTCTGTCTGGCTGGGGAGGAAGATGCTGTAATGTGGATGTATTATTGGCCCACCTTTGTAAGGAAACAAGTACCACCCAGGACTCTCGCCAGTTTGGTTATCGTCATGGGGTTGAACTTTAAGATGCCGACATACATTCGCTTCAACGAACAATCTTTACGCCGTCATATGGAGAAAGCAGGCAGTACTGTGAGGATAATGTTCTTTGCTTTTTCCTGTGCATTTAGTATGATTCAGCCTGCACTACTATGTAAAGTGAATCCCCTGTATCCCCTAACAAACAGGCCACGGCCTGAAGGGTTGTGTGTCTGAGCGGGTGCTCAGCAGCACTAAAGCACCGCAGGCACATGTACTCTCAACTTCTCTCTTCACTCTGCACATGTGAGAATTCCAGGGTAAGTAAAGGCCAGAACACAACAACCCGACCGGAGGCACCGGAGGCCCCGTCCTGGCCCTACGGCCAGAGCCGGCCCAAGGCGTAAGAGAATTAACCGGCTGCTTAGGGCCCCGTGACCACTAGGGGGCCCCCAAGAGTAAAAAATAAATAAATAATTTTTTTTTTTTTTGTGAGAGTGATGATACATTATCAAAGTTATATTATTGTACAAAAACACAATAATTAATAACAGACTAGACAGAGCTCCACTGGTAATGTGTTAATTCAACCGTGCATTGTTGCGCACAACACTCTGAGGGGTAGGTTGAAGACCCACCATGTCGCAAAAACAGACTTTATTTGTTTATTCTACTTAATAATGTCTGATTTTGTACATTTGAATTTATTCTTATATGGAGAACATATTGACGAGGTTCTGTTTATCTAAGTTGAGTGATTTTAATTATAGTTCTAGTTTTTGTAGTACTTTGTTGTTGCACATTGTTGTTGCAGTTTATTTAAAACCAAAAATAAAGTAGATAACGTGTTTACAGTAAATGGTTTATAAATGATCTATTTGATTATTTTGTTTCTTTTAGTAGGCCTACACTGTAGATGACACTCAGTATCACACTTAGTACTATATCACTTTAAATATTAAGTATAAATCAACCCCAGGCTGCTCTTGTAGCTGAATTTGCTCCATTTCAGATTAAAAACCATAGATGGTAAAAACCTGCCAGGCTGATGATAGGATGATGGAAACAACTCTGCTGCAACTGTGACCTTTGACCTTTGACCTGTTGCTTCTCTGTGTGGCCAGTAGGAGCAGTTGCTGACTTTATAAATATTAATTGAAAGATTTTTCTGCAAGTTTGTTAATCTGTTGTAGCTTCCATGGTCTTAATCCCTGTGGATTACAATCTAACTACAACAAAAGGTTCTTACATCTAGTTTTACAAGTGTATTTGTAATGACAGGGAAGAACATGAAATAAATTTATAGTGGGTGTTTGAATGATCAATAATCAGTATTATTGGCAGTAATGGAGGCCCCAAAATCACATTTTGCTTAGGGCCCCATGGAGGCTTCGGCCGGCCCTGCCTGCAGCCCTAAGGGCCCGACGGCGTCGTGTGTCCCGGCCTTAAGAGAACTGTCGTCTCCAGAAATACCTGTTGTGGACCGGACACCGAGGACCGAAAACCTGCTGGACTGCTCTTTGAGTTAACCAGAAGGATTAACCATCTTATCTTGAATGTTAACGAGATGAATGAGGCGATCGTGGATGTTAGGAGCCTGAAGAAGATGTGTCAAGGAGGATGCTTATCTTCACAATGCAGTGTCTTCAGTTAGAGGCTTCTTCAGATCTGCTGCAACACAGACCACTCACATCCTTTCTGCCCACAGCAAAACGCAGCGGTAATGACTCTCCAGAGACCTGCATACACGCACTTACTGCAGCACATGATTCCCCTGAAGGGACTGGAAGAGTATTTGTTTTTGACTGAAATTAAACTTCCTTATTTCCCTTTTACACATGGAGGCAGCAGTCCTTCCCTGGTTTCAGCAGTTATTGTCTCTCCCGGTTTCAGCAGTTATTGTCTCTCCCTGGTTTCAGCGGTTATTGTCTCTCCCTGGTTTCAGCCGTTATTGACGCTCTCTCCCTGGTTTCAGCCGTTATTGTCTCTCCCTGGTTTCAGCCGTTATTGACGCTCTCTTCCTGGTTTCAGCCAGAATTTTTATAATGCTTTTTGTTTATTTGCCCTTTTTGCAACAACGCACCTTCATTTCTCTGGACAGAGAAATTGTCTCCTTCCTGTGCAGCATGATGACTCCATGTTGCACCCATGTTCATACTTATGGGGCTAGAACAGTCTCATAATTCACAAATGCATACGTCGATCCACAAATGCACAGGACAAAATTCACAAATGCACAGACCGATCCACAAATGCACAGAACAATTCAAATAAGATACACAAATGTATTTTTGATGCACACACAAATATAACCTGATTTACAAAGGTTTTTTTGTCTGTGAGCTGCGCTGGATTTGTGTGTGACTTTTGAGACTCCCCTGACGTGACTCGATCCAGAAATACTTTTTTAACACGGAAGGATCTGCAACCAATCAGATGTCTTTCTTTGTTTCAGCCAATCATAAGAGTGCATCCCATGTGGGGGACCATTTACTCATAAACCAATCAGATTAAAGGCTGTTTGAACTGCGTTAGCACCGTTCGCTTAGAAAAGTGATTAATATTTGGAGTTGGTGGAGTAAAGATAAATAAACAAGACAGCACGGGATGGAGAGGAGATCACTGCTCTGATTTTCTTGTGATCTCGGTAAAGAAAACAGCGCGACCTGAGATGGTTTGTCGCGCCGTTCAACCAGAGCCGTCGGGAGACTGGAGAGCTCTTAGTCCTGTCGATGCAGCAACTGATGATGAGAAACAGCGGAGATATAAGCAGCACGCGCATGTCGTCCGGAGATTAATTTATCGAAATATCTGGAGTAAAGTCGGTATCAGTCGACTGATAACCGAAGAACCTCTGTATCCAGCTCAGATGTTTGATGATCGGTGGACTAAACCCCGACCAGCATCATCACGGCTGCATCTTCCCATGAGGACGACTCTATCTGCACCGGGAATGTGTTGATCTGCCACCGCTGTTTTGTCTCTGTGCAGCAGCGATGGGGATCATAAATGTGAGGATAACAGCAGCAGCTTCTCTTCAGAATAGTCCGCAGGTTTCTGACCTCCACGTCTGGTCACTGTGGTCAGCTGGTGTTTCTGACCGGGACCAGCGCCACTCGCGGCCAGAGCCGGAACGAGACTGCAGCAAGATTCACCCCCGTCAACAGGCTCGTTCTCCTGAAAGACACCTGTAGTTCAAATACAGAAATATCTCCGCTGTTTCTCATCAGTTGCTGCATCGGCAGGACTTGGAGTGCAGTCTCCTGACGGCTCTGGTTGAACGGCGCGACAAACCATCTCAGATCGCGCTGTTTTCTTTACCGAGATCACAAGAAAATCAGAGCAGTGATCTCCTCTCCATCCCGTGTTGCTGTCTTGTTTATGTATCTTTACTCCACTACCTCCAAATATTAATCACTTTTATAAGCGAACAGCGCTAACGCAGTTCAAACAGCAGGTGTATCCGCCCCTTTAATCTGATTGGTTTAGAGTGAATCATCCCCCACGTGGGGTGCGCTCTTATGATTGGCTGAAACAAAGGAAGATATCTGATTGGTTGCAGATCCTTCAGCGTTAAAAAAAAAACATATTTGTGGATCGAGTCACGTCAGGGGAGTCTCAAAAGTCACACGTAAATCCAGCGCAGCTCACAGACAAAAAAACCTTTGTAAATCAGGTTATATTTGTGTATGCATCAAAAATACATTTGTGTATCTTGTCCTACGCACGTGTGAATTGTCCTGTGCATTTGTGGATCGGTCTGTGCATTTGTGAATGATGAGACTGTTCTAGATCCATACATACTTGCCTATATTTATATTTGAGCAGATAAACATGGGACGTTCAGGCATCTCAAAGACAAACCAGAGTCGGATGTCTTGGTTGATTTTCCCAGCTCTCATACTGACATTTTGCAAATGATTTTGATAAACTGTATGTAAAGTTTTAATATTTAAATATTCTCAAAAGGGGATTTCTTCTGGCAGTCCTTAACTGTGATGTAACCAAAGCTTAGCGCTCCACTCTTCCTCTACTCTCCTCCCTGTGCACCTGTCTGGCCTGTACTATATTAAACTTAGATTAATCTCAAATGTCAAGTGAGACAAGACACAAAAGGTAGGGAGAAAAATGGGTCAATGAGAATGTTATTACCAGCACAGGAAGACTATTGGGCTGCTCATTTCCTGTTCTATTTTAATCCAGACATCTGAGTCACGCTTCATCACCTGAAGAAAGACCCTATCCCACTCTCTGTTTATCTCACCACTCATTCATCCATCTAGCTATTATTTCTCTACATTGTATCTCCTTCACTTACAGACGATAATTGCAATTTCAAGCTCAGCTTCACAGCATCAAATTCAGATTTCTACCGTAGGGTCGTCCCTAACCAGGGACGTGCACGGACCTTTGGAGGGGCCGGTGCTGACATTTAACACATGGAACACGACTTTAACACTTTCCGACAACAAGTTTGTTACATTTGTTACTTTGTTGAATTACAATACAAAACTCTGTTGTGGTTTGTATTGTAATACCTGCTCTAAACTTCTTAAACCTTACCCACGACAAATACACCGTATTATAATAACAAACTAAAACTAATACTGAAACTTATTATAAAACTATAATAAGTATGGATACCCAACAATCAAAACTAAAGAAATGACAACATACATAATTACATACAACATAATTAACTGGTACATGTTCCTGCTGTGATCTTTGTTATCCAGCTGGTGATGGATCTACGGCCTTTAGTACCAACTCCTCTCCTCTTCTCTCTCTCCACCTCCTCTCCTCTTCCCTCTCTCCACCTCCTCTCCTCTTCCCTATCTCCACCTCCTCTCCTTACAGGCATGTCTGCACAATTACCGTATTTTCTGGACTATAAGCCGCTACTTTTTTCATAGGTTTTCAACCGTGCAGCTTATACAAAGGTTATTCTGTGGATTTTTCTTCCACCACTCGGGGCGCTCTAACCAGAATTAGAATCAAAACTAAGACAAAATAAATGCAAAGAAGAATACACTACTACTTCTTTAGCAGATAGAAGTAGAAGCAGATTTCAAACAGATAAATAGATAAATAAATACTGGTTATTTTCTCTTGGTTTTGTCCCGTTTTAATCAGCAAAGTTGCTGCCGTGTTAAAAGACACTGTTGGGAAAGATCTATTTAGGTACAAACATGTACATCATTTACAGTTCTAAATCCTTCTGTACATGTAGTAAATATCTAATCTAACAACAGAAATATCTGCGGCTTGTGTATCTTTTTTTTTTAAATAGAGTGGCTTATATGAAGGTGCGGCTTATAGTCCAGAAAATACGGTAAATATCCTGATAAATAAAATAAAAATCTGATGCACATGAAACATGTGCATGTGCGCACACACATACACACAGCCAAGTGGGGGATTGGAACTTAATTTAAATTATTTTAAATAAAATGATATGATCTCTAAAACGGTGGGCAAAAAGACGTAGAGAGACGAGCAGCTGCATTTCTATCCCTCTCTCTGTCAGCGAGCAGCTAATGGCTACTAATTACTAACAGCAATATACAGCACATTTCACGCAGCTGCAAAACATTGTTGTTGTTGTAGTAAGGCAAAGTGAAATTCGTCAAGTGCCTTACAACAACAACAACAACAACAACACACACAAGTAATGTGCACATAAAGCTGCTGCTGCAAATCAGACCTGTCATGATCCTGCCACCCTCATCAGCCAGACAATCTACTCTTTCCCCTCACCTGTGCTTCCCCGCCCATCTCCACACCTGGTTTCCATGGTGATCAGTTCCCTTTATATACCGGCCCACTTCCACATGCTGCTGCCAGATTGTCTAGTGTTCATGCCAAGCTTTCCAGCGTTCCTGAGTCTGTGTCTGTGTCTGTGTCTGTGTCTGTGTCTGCCTGCTACTTTGCCTGATTCCCGGTTTTTGGATTTTTGCCTGCTCCCTTTGGTTTTGTCTGCCTGATCTGCCTGTCTGCCCGGTTTTTGACTCCTGCCTACGTTTGACCTGATCTGTTTGGTGTTGTGCTTTTGGCTTCTCTGTCTTTTGAGCCGTGACAATACCGGTAAGTGAAAATATATCCTCCGTTGAAGCGTCAATCTCCAGCAGACCAGCAAAGTGCAGGGCAGGTCACGTGATGAGGGCCTGCCAGGTGCATGGACCAAAAACCAATGAAATGGCATCACAGCCAAATCTTAAGGAAACACCTCCTCACTTTTGAAAATTTTATTAACCTCAGTATTTTAAAATGTTTCTTTAAATGTTTAAATCATGTGTCAACACTGTTCTCTGACGTGGCCATTAGGCGTCACAGCTCTCGCAGAGCGACCACATGAGCATCCACTAGTGGTGACTGTCTCATCCCACAATGCAACACTTCTCTCTGCCAGTCTCTCTCTGTAAAGGGGGCAAAACTTTGGAACTCTCTACCCACTGAGTTAAAATTAGAGACCAACACAAAAGCTTTTAACAAAGGACTCAAACAGTGGTTAAAATCTAGTCAGCAGTGTACACATGAATAGTTCTTAACTTGTTGACTGCTTGCTTTGTCTTTTTATGTTTCTAATTGAAAATTGTTTGTATTTCTTTGATTTCCTCTCCAATTGTTTTGTTGTTTGTTTTTTTTGTTTTTGTGTTTTCATTTATTTTATTTTATTTTTTTCCCATTCTTGTTATCTTAATATTTTATTGCTCCTTATTCTTTTCAAAAGCTGCCTATGGACAAGTGTTGCGAATTAGCACTTGTGCTAAAACACAAAACAATGCATCTGGTTTGTCCAATGTAATTGCTATGTCCATATCAAATAAACAAAATAAAAAAATAATAAAAATGTGATCATATCATTTTATTTAGTTGAATTATTATTAATTGTTAGATGATATTGGTGAATGAATGGCACGGTAGGTCCACACTTAAAAATGGAAATCTTTTTTTTTTAAGGCCTTTGAAAAAAAAAAAAAAAGCCTTTGACAGAAGGGCACTTTGGGCATCTGAGCAACGGGGGCGGGGGCTTGAGCCCCCTCCGCCCCCGCCTCTCTGCACGTGCATGTCCCTAACTTAAAGGGGACATATTATGAAAAACATGTTTTTTCTTGTTTTAACATATATAAAGTGGTCTCCCCTCACCCTGCAAGCAGAGGGGAGAAACAATCCCATGAATTTCTGCAAGGTCTGTGACCCCCGCCCGACAGAATCCCCCAGTGTCACGTGATTTTTTTTTTTGAGCCGATTAGAATCTGCGCCTAGGGTGACGTCACCCGAGGCGCAGAGGTTCGGCCTCCGCTGCTGAAACCACGCCCACAACCAGCTCTCTCCGTCGGCTCGAGCTCCTCCATTGTTTAGAAGCGGTGGCTGTTTGAACAGCGAGGGAGAGTAGAAATGAGATTTTGCATCGACATTTACCCACATAAAAGGATCAGTTCCAACAGCACGGACCCGGCAACTGCACACGAGTCAGCAGTAAGTTCCTTTTTTTTTTGTTATTTATATTTGTATGATCTTTGCATGGGCTAAGTATTTAGCTTAGCTCCGGTGCCCCGGCGCCGCATACGGAGCTGCCGGAGCTGCTCACGGACCGGACCGTCGAGGAGCCCCGGGCTCTATTAGTACCGTAATACATTTTTCTTCTGTGGTTTCAGATCTTTCAAGCACCTGGAGCTGTTCACATTCAGAAGACGCGCGGTCCTTCCTTGAGCCAGCAATAATGCATACATTTTATTTATATATTTTAACAATAAAGTTGCCATTTGTGAAAATTCAGTGTTGTGATTTCTTTACAGTTAACAGGATTCATTTGTCTTGTAACATAAGAAGTGAAATGATGAGGAATCGGAGTAAATAACCGTGGTGTAACTGTTTAGAATTAAATTAAATCTTCCTGTGTGAAGACGAGGTGACTAAAGGCTGATTTATGGTTCCGCGTTACACCAACGCAGAGTCTACGGCGTAGGGTACGCGTCGATTTAACGCAGAACCGTGGACACGCTTTGCTACGCAGCCACTGCTCTTCTGCCAGAGCGACGCTTTGTCTCCTCCCCTGCTACACGTCATTCAAGCAGCCAATCAGCGCAGAGCCTCATTATCATACCTCCCCCGTCCTGAAAATGAATCACAGAAAAAGGCTTTAGAAGAAAAAATAAAAACATGGCCCAGAGACTGAATTTCTGATTTATGTAGAAAAAACAAGCTTTAGATTGTTTTAAGACATTCAAGGCCTGTTTAAAATATACATTAAATGCCATAATATGTCCCCTTTAATCTTGATTACCACCATTACCAACCACCAGTTTAGAGTTTTTCAGGAATCAGTAACATTGCATTGGTTTTCTCGGTCATCGGAAAGTAACACATTTACAGCTATGAAGGGAATAATATTATTGTTTCCTTTATTAATTCCACAATGGGGGGAATTCTTTCTCTGCATTTAAACTATTTTCTAGTGGAACTAGTAGCAGTGGTCTGCCAATCCTCAGTCTACCATCACTGCTCACCTTTGACAACATTTGGTTGTAAAGACCAAACAGCCAGCCAACCAGGACTGTGTTGGGGGGGGGTTATCATTCAAGTCATTGATAATGGTGAGATTTATGAGCTGCCAGCAACACAGGGATGCTATGGCGTGATCATGTAGTACATTGTGTCTCCGTTCCATGTGTGGTCCTCACCAACAGATGAGATGTCTGTGAAGTGGTCGTCGCCCTCCTCTGCACTGATGAGGTCATTCTTACTCTTTTTAGTCCTTTTCAACACTGCAAACACAAGAAGGAATAAAATTAGTCAAAAGTATTTTCTAGCAGTAGTCCAACCAATACTTATGAGTTCTAACTGATAAACCAGGTAAATATTGAGCACCAGGTAAAAAACTGATACCCAATCCCTGTTGTTGTGTTTTCTTTTTTGTTACACGATCAGGTGTCATCTTTCCTTTAAGACCAAAAACAGACTGTTTAGTGCCACTCTTTTTTTTTCTGTGCAGGATAGCAAATTTTAAATCATGTAAATTATTTGTTACTTAATGACTTTGTTGCCACTGAAAAACAAAAACAACCTGGAATGTTATGATTGACTGTCTGATTAAACTCAACTTGTTTCAGCTTCATGAAAGGGAAAAGACAGAAAGTAACTCGGGTATGTTGAAGTAAACCTGCTCTTGACCAGGTTTACTTAATAGAGTCAGTTACCATGGTAACAGGCTTCCAGTATGAGTTACCCTACATCTTGCCCGGGGTTAAGCAACCTCGCTCTATGAAACCGACCCCTGGAGCATCAAAGTTCTTTGAAATAAGCACAGGCAGGAGTCCAAAATAAACACACACACACAAAACAAAAAGCTTTATTCGAGAAAAAAAAACAACACAAAAGGGCATACAGAAAAACTAAAGAGCAAAAAGTAGCCAAACAGGGTGTTTAACAGACAGACGAGCAGGGAGGAAGAAAAACACAAGGAAACAGGGGTTGATGAGACACAGGTGCAAACAATCAGCAGAGATGGACACAAGGAAAGTCAGGATAGAACTTCATCCTAAGAGGGAGAGTTTTAAAATAAAGCAGGATTTAAGTCATGAGAAGAAGACCAAACCAGAAGAAACAAGATCAACTCAAGAAAGAAAACCAAACCAAACAGAAATCCTCGACCATGACAGTCACTGTAGGTGTTGCTCTGGGAGATGGGTAGGCTACTGTCTTAAGGGAATGTAAGCAAACACGCAACTAACTATACTGGATTCACTCTTTACTTTAACTAAGTGAGCAGCCCAGTTGGAGGGAGGTCTCACCAACTGCAAACTCTACTCAGACAGCACTCAGTAACAAGGCAATCAGAAATGAAAGCTGCAAGCAGCGATGAACGGGCCCTCGCACCCTTGTGCACGTTCAGGCTGCAGTGGAAGCTTGTATGACTTGATGTAGATTCTTCAGACCTGGACATTTAGCGGATGAAACCAGCCACGACTCTCTATATCAAACCATTCAAAAGTTATAGCAGAAAGTAGGAACTATCACATATCGACCAATCAGAAGAAGGGGCGGGGCTAATCTGCACCAATTATGGTCAAGGACTCAAAACCATGTCCAATGCCACCACCCATGAGTATTTATGTCAAACCATTCAAAAGTTATAGCAGAAAATAGGAACTATCACATATCGACCAATTAGAAGAAGAGGCGGGGTTAATTTGCACCAATTATGGTCAAGGACTCAAAACCGCGTCCGATGTCAAACCATTCAAAAGTTATGCCAGAAAGTAGGAACTATCAAATATGGACCAACTAGATGAAGGGGGGGGGCATGCTTTTTGGCGTCTATTGTCGCCACGGTAACGCTTTTGAAAGAGAAAAGTAATGCGCATCATCGCAGTATGGAGACGCACATTTTGATGTATAACACACCTGGTTACGGTTCGGGCCGCATTAACGGCCGAAGAAATGGCATAAATTGCACCAAAATTACACGATTAATTCAAAATGGCTGACTTCCTGTTCGGTTTGGGCCATGGCGCCAAGAGACTTTTCTTTAAGTTGTGCCATGATACAGGTGTGTAGCGATTTTAATGCATGTACGTCAAACCGTATTGTGGGGCTTGAGGCAAGAAGTTTTCTAGGGGGCGTTAGGCCACGGCCATTAATGCAAACCATTAAATATCAAATTTATCACCAGGCCTGGCTTGTGTGCAAAATTTGGTGACTTTTGGGGCACGTTTAGGGGGAAAAAACGCCCTCATTTCGTCGGAAGAAAAACGTGGATAACAAAAAAAACAACAAAAACAAAAACTCCTACAGATACAATAGGGCCTTCGCACTGTCAGTGCTCGGGCCCTAATAAGAAAAGAAAAAAGCTGAAACCATTTAGCACTTTAAATAAAGTGAGATGTTACCTGGAAGAAGACAAACTAGGAATTGATGGAACGCTACTGTGAAAGCGGTCCATGGAAAGAGTCAAGTGCATCTTATGTTGAACCTACACTGATGTTATTTTAACTGTGATGGTTTTATCACAGCTGGAAATCAGGGAGGATCCAGAGTGAGGACGCTAATATACAGCGCAGAGTAATCCTGGAGACATTAAGCTATAAAAACAAGCAAGGAATATGAGAATGGTTTGCAAGAAAAAGATGAGGAGCAGAGATCCAGGAAAGCAGGAAGATGATAGTCTTCCAACAGTGCAGAAGGGTGTTATTAAAGCAAGGATAAATGAATTACAGCAGGATGCCTGCAACCAAGGTTGCAGAGCAACCAAAATTATGATTTGTGTAACTGAGAAGCAGAAAGACATACACCAAGGAACTTTTAAAGTCTCAGCCGCTAATACACACAAAGACAACGTTTCTGGTACCCTTTTATTAAAAAAAGGAAAACCCAAAATGGTCACTGAATGAACTTGAATCTAACAAAAGTAATAGTAGTTTACAGAAAAATGACTAACGAAAATCAGACATTACTTTTTAAGTCATGGATCAACAGAGTCATTGAGAAAAAAAAGACAACCAATGAAACGGTCCTTGTCAAATTAGACGGTACCCTCAGCTTAATACTTGGCTCCACAACCTCTTGGGCTGTGAACTGCCCCAAGGAAAGCTGGAGATCATGGCTCGGTGAAGCCAACAGGATCACATCATCTGCAAAAAGCAGAGATGGAATCTTTTAGTGACCAAACCAGATCCTCTCCACCCCTTTGCTGCACGTGGAAACTCTGTTCATGAGAAGTTCTGAACAGAATTGTTGTGCTGCAGATTGTGAAGTGGTGGTGGTGGTGGTGAGGATCAGCACCTCCAAATCTGAGCCCTTGGTTCTCAGTCAGAAAGAAAAGGCAGGCATGCCTTGTAGACGGCTGCTGCTGAAGATTAACGGCATTTATAGAATATCTACAACATCTTGCTGCTTACGCTGAAGGACTGGCAATTCCTTAAGAAGTCAAATCTGCTCTGTCCCTTCTTATAAACAGCATCAGTGACTACGTTTACATGCAGTCAAAATTCGGGTTATTGCTAATATTCCGGTTACTGAAACATTGGGAATATTCCGTTTACATGATAATTAATCATTCAGGATATCTGGATCAAACCAGCGATGCACAGAGAACATCATGACGCAGTTCCCATCATTTCTGCTTCTTCTTCCTGTATCCAAATTCAAAACAAATGCTGCTTCGCGCAACTTTTCGCTCACCTTCTTTTAAATCTGGCTATCCCGGTACTTTCTACCGTCTACAAATGCAGAAATGTTCATATCTTTCATTACATTTATGAAGTGATTAGTCTCCTCCTGGTCTTGGTTTCTCCGTGTTTATAAGAACTTCCTGGGCTCAAAAGACCAGGATTCCTTGTGAACAGAGCATGTGCAGAAAACACATTCCTGTTCCGTTTGATGGGGATATTCCGTTTGGCGTTTACATGACCCAATATTCAGGTTTTAAAAGGAGTAACCCAGGGGTCATATTGGGGTTTTTAAAAACCCCAATATGAGCAAATTTGGGTTAATCAAAGGGGTTATTGGTGTTTACATGGCCGTACAAATTCATATTCGGGTTTTAAAAGGGTTATTGTGCATGTAAATGCAGTCACAGTTGCATCTCCAGTCCAGTCTGCTGTCCAGGCGAACACTGAGGTATTTATACTCCTCCACCAGTTCCATTTCCTCTCCCATGATGGAAACACTATGAGTTAATCCTAACACTCCTAAAATCCACAGTTATCTCTTGTATCGCTTTCACATATAAAAAAGGAGGAAATCCTTGGTCTCTTTGTCAGACCCTCTGCCGGTGCAGTGGGTCCTGGGTTCCATCCGCTCAACAACAACACCCAGCTTCCTGGGGCAACAGCATGCAGGTTCTTCTGGTGGACAACCGTCCCCACACTCGCCTTATCTACAGTGTTGTGCAAGTTCCTACTTCTCATGAACTAGTTCAAAGTTCAGTTCACATAGTTGAAAATAGTTCACCATTTTCATTTTGAACTAGTTCAAATTCAGTTCATTTCAATATTTTTAGGTGAGAAGTATGAATGAAACGCCCCCCCTATCCTAAAACTGTTCACTGTATACCAGTGGTCTTCAACCCTGGTCCTCAGGACCCTGTCCTGCATGTTTTAGATGTTTCCTGCTTCAGCACCCTGATAGAAATGACTGTCATTAACAGACTTGTGCAGACCTGGATGATAAGCTGATGGGTCTTCTTGGTCTTTCCTGATCATTTTGTTTGATTGTCAAGGACTCGCAGATATTTCCTCACACTGGACGGATGCTTTAACTCCACAGGAAGTTTCAAATGTGAAGTTGACGAGGCAGACGCTCGGACTTGTTTTCTCAGTGCAGGTGGACATAATTTGCACAGAAAGGTTAGATTTCTCCCGTCGGACTCTTTGGGAGACATTGTGTAAAATTCCTGCAGATAATGATAAGGATCATCATCTGACGACTCGCTGACGCTGCGACTGCAACATATCTCTTCACCCATCAAGGCTGATTTATGGTTCCGCGTTAAATCGACGGCGTACCCTACGGCGTAGGCTCCGCGTTGGTGTAACGCAGAACCATAAATCAGCCTTCATTCATAAAAACTGCACCGGGCTCGTGGACTATTTTAAATGTGCCGCCTGCTGGTGAAATGAGAAGGATTATTCCGTAATAATTGGACCTAAACAGTGAAGCTGAAACTCACATAATCTGAACAGTTCAAATTCCAGTTCGTGATCTGCAGAATGAACAAGTTCATGTTCAAGTTCTTTATGTGTAAATATGTTGCGTTCAGTTCAACGTTCTCACAGAAATGAACGTGTTCAATGAATGCTTTCATTTGAACTCGTTCATGCACAACACTGCTTATCTAGATCCAATAAAACACTTCAGGGACATTACAGTCCATTCAACAGCGCCAGGTTGGACCTCAGACAGTCCAGGAGCTCAGTAATGCCTAGTTCCAGATGTGGGGGGAGATACCCCAGGACACCATCCGTTGTCTTGTTAATTAGCATTAGGAACAGGGGTAGGTGATCCTGGTCCTCCAGGATCCTGCACGTTTTAGGGTGCTTCCACCTCTTTCCTGTTTGGAGCAGTTGTTCCGAAACAGGGAGCGTTTCCCCCTAAAGATCGGTTGGTTTGGTACATGTGAACACAGCAATCGAGCTCAGACAAAACAAGCGAGCCGAGATCTCCTAGGAGAGGTTAGGGTTCGGTTCTCGGCTCGCTTCCATTCCAGACCTGGAGCGGTTAATTTTTTTTATTTGGAGTGAGAACATAATCCACACAGCAACCGACCAACTCCATTCACGTGTATGTGCTGCCGCGGCGCAAGGAGAAGAGTCGGTGCAGCCTCCACCACCTTCTCTCCTATTGGACGTGCCGAGATGTCGTCCCAGCGCGGCACGGTGGAATTAAAACTTGTTCAATTCGGGCAGGGTTTGCGCGTTGCAAACGCCGCGGCAGGCGGCCTCTGGCCCGCAGAGCGGTCCGCTCTTGCGCCGGTAGCACATGAATGAATGGGAAAGCCGGCGGCGGCCTGGGCTTTGCGCCCTCTCTGTGAAAGGGTCTTGTTGTTTTTCCTGGGGTACGGAAGAAGAGGAAACTCCTTCCGTTAATTTCTGACCAATGAGAGAACAGTTGGTTCATGGCATTTGTTAACAGCTTTGAACCGCTACAGACGGTTGCCTTGTGAACACAAACACCACGAACGAGAAACGAAACAACTGTATCGATTAAGCCCCTGAATCGGAACAAAACAAACGGGCCACAGGTCTGAAAGCACCCTTAGATTTGTCCCTGCTTCAGTACACCCTGATACAAATGATTGTGTTATCATCAGACTGGTACAGACCCGGATGAGAAGCCGATGACAACCATTCATTTGAATCAGGTGTGTTGATCAAGGAGATGTCAGAAGTATCCAGGACCGTGGCACCTAAGGACCAGGACTGACTACCCCTGTATAAAAAGCCAAACACACCTCGTCCAAACACCCCCCCCCCAATGGCTTCTATCAGTATGGTTCAACTTTGTTCTTAATTGGTTAGTTTTCATGAATCTATATGAAAATGAGTTGGTGTATTTTATTTTCCTTCAATTAGGGAGCATTCTGACATTTCACTGAATTAATTTACTGTTCTCAATCAATAAAGTGTTTTTGAATTTAATTTAAAGGGGACCTATTATTAAAACATGTTTTTTCTTGCTTTAACATATATAAAGTGGTCTCCCCTCAGCCTGACAACTCAGAGAAGGAGGAACGAAACCAGATTCTGCAGTGTCTGTACAGCCGCCCGGATGATCCGTCCAGTGTGATGTGGATCTACGAGCCAATAAGATTCTGCGCATTTTCGTTACGTAACCAAAATCCAAACCACGTCCTCAACTATAAAACCGTGTAACTGCATGAGCGTCCGACTATCGTAGCACTGCGTGACATCGTCTCTCTGTCCATCTCCCTCCAGCAGCTGCCACTTTATTGAGGTTTTTGTAGTGAAATGAGGAGGAATCATAGAGATAACTTCTCATTTCAACTAACTGGATCAGCCGTTCCTCATCATGACTGTTTCCTACAGCGCTTTCAACCGGCTTTCAACGCGAGCGACAGGAAGAAAATAGAAGCAGGACGTCCGACAAATGTTCAGCTCAAAACGCTGCGTCGCTGCGGCCAGTTAGGACAGTCCAATAGAAAATAAACAATGGAATTGATTTTGTCGCTGACGCTCACTCACATCGCATGCAGTTAGGACACGGTGTAACTCCGCCGGCCGGAGCGTTCGCCATTTTTTCGTAGCGGTGTATCGCGTCATTCAGGCAACCAATCAGCACAGAGCCTCATTATCCTAGCCCCACCCACTCAGAATCCCTCATATACCCCTTTTACACCAAGCTGGTTCCAGGGCTGGTGCTAGTGCTGGTGCTAGAGCCGGTTCGCGGTTGGTTCTAAGTAAGAACCGTTTGCTTTTACACAGAGCTGGTGCTGCCCAGGAGCTGGCCAGAGAGCCACGTCATCACGTCACCACTCCCCCTCGTTTTCATCCCCACCCTGATCAGGAAGCTGAGAGCCAAAAGCTGTTTTAATTTCAGCTGTAGCGCTGTTAATATGGCACTTTATTAAGTTTTAATATTTTTTCAGGTATAGTAACCCGTTAAGATCCCCAACCTGGGCTCAGTTTTAATTTCTGGCTGACTGCCGGCCCCGGAGCTGATTTATGGTTCCGCGTTAAATCGACGCAGAGCCTACGGCGTAGGGTACGGCGTACGGCGCCCGTCGCCGCGTAACCTACGCCGTAGGCTCTGCGTCGATCGTCGCAGCCGGCAGCCCCGGGGGACAGCAGCTCCTCTCCTCCTACGTAACATACGCCGTAGGCTCTGCGTCGATCGTCACACCATATGAGGAACCGACAATTAAAAGCTGTTTTAATTTCAGCTGTAGCGCTGTTAATATGGCACTTTATTAAGTTTTAATATTTTTTTCAGGTAAAGTAACCCTTTAAGATCCCCAACCTGGGCTCAGTTTATCCAAATAACGCCTGTTAAGAAATTTGACTCGAGAGCCAGCAGCCCCGGGGGACAGCAGCTCCTCTCCTCCTCCGTAACATACGCCATAGGCTCTGCGTTGGTGTAACGTGGAACCAGAACCGCGGGCTGGGAGGCGTCCCTGCGGGCCAGGATTTTTTATGAAATAAATGGATGGAGCTGCGCTGCATCGGCGGGCTCCGCAGCCTCGCGTCCAAGCGTCCCAGGGCTGGAACGCTCCCCTGCGGGCTCAGACGCGAGGCTGCGCCGCTGCATCGGCGGGCACGGAGCCCGCCGACGTTACTGTTGGTGGATTGTACCGTAGACCACTGCTGCTTCTGTTTTACATCCATTATTAAATAAATGGATGTAATAATAAAAGAGTCTGCTAACTTCAACGCTCCGTTGTTTAAAAACGGCGCGCTTCCGTGTTTATTCTGCTCTGGTTGTTCAGTAACACCGCCCCCAGCACCGCCCCCAGCCCCCGACGTAACTGGTTCTTACGCCTGGCCCAGCAGCTCAAAGGGGCTGGCGTAGCACCCGTTTTGAGAGCCAGGAGCCGGTGCTTAGGCTGTGTAAAACCAAAGAACTGGTGCTAAGTCTGGCTCTAGCCCAGAACCAGCCCTGGAACCAGCTTGGTGTAAAAGGGGTAATAGATAATGAGGTTAGAACCAGTAAAAATAAAGACATGGCCCAGCGGCTGAATTTTTAATTTATATAGAAAAAACAATCAAAAGCTTGTTTTTAAGACATTCAAGGCCTGTTTAAAATAGACATTAAATGCCATAATAGGTCCCCTTTAATTTCACATAACCTGACATGTAGAGGAAATAGAAAACAAACGTTACACTTCAAATCATTTCCACCTAATGAGACTGCAGTTAACATAGAAACTGGCCTTTGCTCCAACCTGTTTCTAAACTGAGTGTGACATTAAGATAAAGGTCGTCCTCACCAGAGTTGTTGTGTTTCTTTTTGTACCATGCTCCATCCAGCGACTTCTCCTCTGCATGCTTGTCTTCCTCAGCCAGCATCACCTCCTCTGCAACAGAAACGCTCCAACTGAATTCCAGCTGTTCACACTCAGGTGGCACCTATAGAAATGCTTTTATAAACAGTGTCAAATATGTGGAGCCCTTGGAATTAACTGGCTTTCTGCATTCATTTGCCAGAAAATGTGATTGTTCATGTTTGTAAGCTGTGTCCTTTTTCTATAGTGCTAAGAATTCCTCCAACAAGTCAACCTTAATTGCATCATCACTTCACCAAACCCTTTCCTGGTAGCAGTGTGGATTGTCAAGTTGTTCTTTGTACACCTGCTTGTTCAGTGACTTAGTATTTGCCAGTTCCAGTGACATCAGAGAGAAGTGTGAGCAGTCTTTAACCAACTCTATTTATAGGCAGCATGTCAAACTGTGGACTAATGAATTCTTAAACACTTTAATATGCTTTTGTATCCCATTTCAGCCTCATGCAGATGAACGGCTTCTGAACATATAGCTTCATAAATCTCCTAATCACCAGGCATGGTTCACATCAGTAAATATTCCTGACCAAGAGCAATGTTTGAGTGCCAGTTATCAATCAAAGTTGCTCTAAACTACACATCAAAAGTCATTTTATCCATTCTCCAGGTGTGCCAATTATTGTCTCCAGTTTGTTCCTGTTGAAGATACTAAAAGGTTCCATCCATCCCTTTTTACGGCTAATGCGTCTCAGTTAAGGAAAGCGGCTTCAAGTACAGAAACGATTCAAATTCACAAACTCAAAACGAGGTACAAAAAGAGGAACGTGGTGCAAATGAAAAACCGTGCTGCAAAAAACAAAGACAAATGCAGCATCATCAAACGCTGCAAATAGAGAAACGATGCAAAGCACAAAACGATATAAAACAAGAAACCATTTTCAAAAGAAAAACACTTCATAACCGGTCACTACAACCGGAAGTGCTCCAAACCTGCAGGTGGAGCAGCTGACTGAACCACAGTGTTTACATCCATGGTTTAAACGTACAGTGGGAACGGTAATGTGATTTTTATGACTATATTTATATACAATGTTTATATCACTGTACAACGCTGTACATTGTATCGTCTGGTGTAAAATATAATAAAGACAGGTCTCGTAATGTACAGTGATATAAACATCGTATAAAAATATAGTCAGATAAAAATCACATTATCGTTCCCGCTGTATGTTTAAACCATGGATGTCTCTACATCCCATGTGTCTGTCCATTGAGCTCTTACGCTGAGAGCGCCCCCTGCAGGTTTGGAGCACTTCCGGTTGTAGTGACCGGTTATGAAGCGTTTTTCTTTTGAAGATGGTTTCTTGTTTTATATCGTTTTGTGCTTTGCATCGTTTCTCTATACTCGCAGGCGGTGGGTTGCCTCCCTCCCGCTTCTCCCCTCTGTGGGGTTGCCGGTGGTCTGGGTTCCGGGCTCTTCCGTGTCGGCCTCTGGTCTCGCGGATGGCGGGGTTGCTCGCCCCCCTCCCCCACTATAGATACACTTCAGGTAGAGCTTTGTTTGGTTTATTACACACACACACACACACACACACACACACACACACACACACACACACACACCAGGCATGATCATATACATACACACACACACACACATAGACATACACACTGGCTCGTTCACCTGCATGCTGGCTCTCTAGTTTTTGGGTTTAGGTAGCGGTAGCGGTAGCTTAACTCAGACTGCGATCAGATCTCAAGATTTAGGTCGATTGCTGTTATTGTTTTGGTTGGCTCCGTGCCGGTTTCGTGTTTTGTTTGTGGTTTTTTGTTGCAGATTTCTAGTGCTTGACGTGTGTTTCCGTGTGTTCCTGCTTCCTGGATTGGCAGTGGATGTCGTCACCCCCCCCCCCCCCCCCAAAAAAAAAAAAGAATCACTGGGTTTGTATGTGTATATTTATGTATGTGTACGCATGTATGCGTATATATATGTATATATATTAAATATAGTAATAATGCACATATATATACTTTTGGTTTCTACCGTCATGGTATCAATCATTAATATGTGTGCAGACAAGGGAAGAAAAAAAAAAAAAAAA
The DNA here is from genome assembly GCF_033807715.1 of Cololabis saira. Classification (NCBI taxonomy): domain Eukaryota; kingdom Metazoa; phylum Chordata; class Actinopteri; order Beloniformes; family Belonidae; genus Cololabis; species Cololabis saira. Next base: position 44,944,046 of record NC_084595.1, on the reverse strand, counting down.
AAAAGAGTTTGTGAATTGGAATCGTTTCTGTACTTGAAGCCGTTTTCCTTAACTGAGACGTATTAGGCCGTTGCAGTGCGTTTGGCCCTTGTCGGCCACCGTACTTTTCTATCCCGGGGGTCTGCTGGAGCCTATCCCAGTTCATCACAGGTGAGAGGCAGGGGGCAAAAAGGTTCCATGTGATGCAAATTAGATTCCTATTGAGATTGATCCAGCGCCACAATAGTCACTTTACTTTCATCCTGACCCAAACGCTTACTGGCTCCGTTAGATCAGGCAGTAATCTCAATTTTCTGTGTCCTGTGGGAAGCACCAGATTTTCTTCCTCCCTGTGCTCCAGTCAATCAGCTGTTTTTGGTTCCCGACACAAACCTGTTTCTGCCAGCCACGTGCCACAGAGACAAAAGAAGGATGTTTGGCGTCTGAGTGGGGCGGGGCTGAACCCAATAGTGTATAGACCAGGGGTCGGCAACCCGCGGCTCTAGAGCCGCATGCGGCTCTTTAGCACCGCCCTAGTGGCTCCTGGAGCTTTTTCAAAAAGGTTTGACCTTTTTTTCCTTTTTTTCTTCTTTTTTTCTCTTTTTTTCCTTTTTTCTTCTTCTTTTTTTTCTCTTTTTTTCTTCCTTTTTCCTTTCCTTTTTAATCTTGACATTTCAAGTTTTTTCTCGACATTTCGACTTTTTTCTCAACATTTCGACTTTTTTCTCATGATTGTACTTCAACATTAATCTCAACATTTCCACTTTTTTATTGACATTTCGACTTTTTTCTCAAAATTTTGACTATTTCCTCAACATTTTGACTTTTTTCTCGACATTTCGACTTTTTTCTCGACACTTTGACTTTCTTCTTTTTTTCTTCTTTTCGCCTTTCGCCATTTGTCTTCATTCTAAGGCTTATACATACAAGACTTTTCATTTTTTGCGGCTCCAGACATATTTGTTTTTTGTGTTTTTGGTCCAATATGGCTCTTTCAACATTTTGGGTTGCTGACCCCTGGTATAGACACATGGAACTGGGAGTTTAAATGATTAATCTGCATTTGCAAACTCTTTTTGCACGAGTAGAAAATCCTTCTCAAAAAATAAAGTTGCAGAAGCTCCTGCTATACCTAATATCTGTTTACCGCTTCATCAATTGCGGACCTCTTAAATTACAGCGAGCTGACCTGAAAACCTGGTCTAGTACAGTTTAAAATATTTTTTCCAAGTATGGAAAAGTGTAATAAGGGACCTTTAATCCGTGATGTTCACTCCTTTTTCCCCTCCAGCAGTATTTGAGTGTTTGAAGCGTGTTTGAATTGCCGTGCTCAATAAAGGCAAAAGAAATGATAATTGTTTGTGTGTAATCATCTTAAGCACATTGTGTCAGCTAGTGTATTTTATTTGAGGATTAGATCAATTTGTATGGCAAATTGATAAAGAAAACAAGTAAACGTAGCTTTTCAAACCTGCTTTGCAGATCCACTCCAGGTAACCCGTCAACTCTCTCTCAATCTGCTGCTGCCGGCGGAGCTTCAGGAATTCTTGCCTCTTCTCCACTCGCTCCCGTTCCTTTGCAAACTCCCTGCAGGAATCAGACGTGTGAAATGTTAGCGCCAGATCAGAGAGAGGCAGCGCAGACTCTGGAGCTCTCAAGCTTGGTGGGTAATCAGCGGGAGAAAGAGTCCCGTGTCTTTAAGGTCACGTTTCCACATAGCCGGGTATTTACAGAAACGGATATTTCCCCCTCTACGTTTTGAAAAATACCATCATTTCCACAAACCCGCATAAATATCTGTTAAGGTGCTATGAGCAGCCAAACCTACAGGGGGCAGTGTAACGAGAAGATAAAGTCATGCTAGCCAATCAGAATCCTGGAAAAAAACATCAACAAATGACACGAGTAACTTCCAGTTACTTCCAAGATGAACGAGAGTCTTTCGTTTGGAGTGACAGAGAAGTGGAATTACTTTTAAGTAAGACTTTAGAATATAAAACAGGTAAAATAGAAAAAAATATTGACGGTGGCCAAACAAATTGTAAACACAGGTCTCACACATGACGCTGGTGACGTTTCTGTTGCATAATGTGACGTTCAGAAGCCTAAGGCCCAGTCCCAATCCCCCCCTAGTCCTACTTTTCACCACTACCCCTAAATTTTGTGCGTTCCCGTGAGGGTAGTGGTGTCCCAATTCCTCTTTGCATGTAGGGCTAGTGGACATAACGAGGGCTAGTGGACATAACGAGGGCTAGTGGACATATCGAGGGCTAGTGGACATAACGAGGACTAGTGCGTATGAATCTAGCCCTTCACAGTGAGGGATTTCAGATTCTGACTCACCGACCGAGGGCTAGAGAAATTTCCCAGAATGCTTTACGTCATCATTTGCAAACTGAATCAAACAAAAAAACATGGCGGACATTTCTCATTTTTAGTGAATAAAATCAATATTTTGATTTAGTTTCTGCATAAAAATGCGCTTTGATTACATTTCTAGCGAGAAATATATATTTTACTTTCATAATATTCACTCAGTACATAATCACTCGCTTGCTTGTTGTTGCAAAGTTTTTTCAGATCTCGCCAGAATAAAGGCTGATTTATGGTTCCGCGTTACACCAACGCAGAGCCGTAGGGTACGCCGTAGGCTCTGCGTTGGTGTAACGCAGAACCATAAATCAGCTCCCGAGCCTACGGCTCTTCTCATCCCAATCCCAATCCACAATATTATATGAAGGAGATGGTGTCATTGAGCTGAAATGGAAAATACACTGCAGGGAAACTGAAAAACTGAACCTTCTATAGACAGAGGGAGGATACTGGAATAACCGTGGAGGATCTCCAGTCCCCCCAGTCCCCCGGCGCTGCTGGACTGGCATGTATCCCAGTCAGCTGAGGGAAGCTCATCCTGCTCCATCCTGCAATGCAGAGACTGCCTGCCCTCCTGTGTGTGTGTACGTGCATGTAAATCTAATTTTGTGCTTTTATTAATATAAATATGTGACATATTTAAAAATATATCATGTATTTTATATAAAAAATGCACATATATATGCTTTAGGTTCTTACCAGCATGGTATTAACCATTAATATATGTGCGGACAAAGTAAAAAAAATAAAAAAATTAATAAAATGGGTGTGCAGTACAGTGATTTGCTAGAAGAATGGGTCTTTTTTTGCACACATGCATGCACGTGTCTTTGGTTGTTTTATGTGTGCAGGGAGAGCCAGTTCCAGTGGGGATTTCCCAGTGTTGTTGCAGTTTTCACACATATCTTACACACTAACTGACACCAACACAAATATGAACACAGCAGATGAACACACAAGGACATCACAGAGTGTTCACACTGAACACTGGCTTTCATTAATGTGCAGCCTTTTTTTTTTGGGTCATTTTTGACTCTCTGGACACAGTTTGTTTAATTGAATTGAACACATCCAGGAGTACACAGATTCATGCCTAAAAGCTGGTACAGCACACTGCTTTTGTGTTTGTGTAAAAAATTGGGAAGATACGGAAATGCAAATAAAATAATGTTCTACTTATAGTCTGACTCTTACTTCCTTGCAGATAGTTTCAGTCCAAGGTGTTGCATGATTTGTTTTTGTTGCACAGTTCTCCACATCCTCTGCAGCGACATCTCAGGCAAACCAGCCCAGTCTCCATATCATCTTCTTTCTTAGTCATGTTGTGGTTGTGCATTGTTGAAAAATGCATGCACATCTCTGGACAGTAGGTGGTCTTGAAGCCAGCACACCGTGCTCTGAAATTTTGCATGTACTTTTCAGTATTAATGCCATCATCATAAAAAATGGAAAAGAGCTTTTCCGAGGGCGCCGTTACAACCCAATACCATGACAGAGCCCATCTTTTGGAGTTATTGCTGATAACAGTCTGGTTGGGTCATGGGGGTTGGGTTTCTCTGTTCCTGTTTTATTTTGAAAGCCAGTGTCCTTGTGTTCTGTGTTTATATCTGCTCTTTCCCTCGCTCCCTGCTGCTCTGTACTGTTTTCACCTGACTGGTTTTCCTGCCATGTCACGGTTGGTTGGAAAGGAGGAAAGAAGGAAGGAAGGAAGGAAGGAAGGAAGGAAGGAAGGAAGGAAGGAAGGAAGGAAGGAAGGAAGGAAGGAAGGAAGGAAGGAAGGAAGGAAGGAAGGAAGGAAGGAAGGAAAGAAGGGAAAAAAAGGAAGGAAGGAAGGAAGTAAGGAAGGAAGGAAGGAAAGAAGGGAAAAAAAGGAAGGAAGTAAGGAAGGAAGGAAGGAAGGAAGGAAGGAAGGAAGGAAGGGAAAAAAGAAGGAAGGAAGGAAGGAAGGAAGGAAGGAAGGAAGGAAGGAAGGAAGGAAGGAAGGAAGGAAGGAAGGAAGGAAGGAAGGAAGGAAGGAAGGAAAGAAGGGAAAAAAGGAAGGAAGGAAGGAAGGAAGGAAGGAAGGAAGGAAGGAAGGAAGGAAGGAAGGAAGGAAGGAAGGAAGGAAGGAAAGAAGGGAAAAAAAGGAAGGAAGGAAGGAAGGAAGGAAGGAAGGAAGGAAGGAAGGAAGGAAGGAAGGAAGGAAGGAAGGAAGGAAGGAAGGAAGGAAGGAAGGAAGGAAGGAAGGAAGGAAAGAAGGGAAAAAAAGGAAGGAAGTAAGGAAGGAAGGAAGGAAGGAAGGAAGGAAGGGAAAAAAGAAGGAAGGAAGGAAGGAAGGAAGGAAGGAAGGAAGGAAGGAAGGAAGGAAGGAAGGAAGGAAGGAAGGAAGGAAGGAAGGAAGGAAGGAAGGAAGGAAGGGAAAAAAGGAAGGAAGGAAGGAAGGAAGGAAGGAAGGAAGGGAGGAAGGGAAAAAAGGAAGGAAGGAAGGAAGGAAGGAAGGAAGGAAGGAAGGAAGGAAGGAAGGGGGAAAAGAAGGAAGGAAAGGAGAAAAGAGGGAGGGAGAAGGAAGGAGAGAGCAGGAGGAAAGAAGGAGAATTAGGTCATTTTGACCCGAAGACAGTACAAGTGTTAACAACTGTCTGGGAAGTCAGGAGACTTGTTGGTGGGTATTTTCTTTTGTGAAAGGTGCAAGCATGCCAGTTCAGCCCCAGGACTCCTCTCCTGCAAGGCATGCTGTTGTGATGGGTGCAATATGTGGCTTCAAATTCACACCTAAAGTACTTCATTGGTCCACTGAGGGAAGTAAATTGCTGCATTATTCATGATTTGAGTCTCGTCCAGCAGCCATGGTGGAGGTTAATGGCTGTGGGCAGGAAGGATCTCCTGCAGGGTCTGTGTTTCAGCTGAGCTGAAGAACCTCTGACTGAACACACGCTGTTAGTGAATCCCTGTGTTGTGAAGAGGATTGTCCATGATCATATTTATTTGATAAATTATCACCCTTTGCACAATCAGCTCAAGAGGCTCCAGAACACTCTCCAAAACAGAACCAGCCATGTTGAGCCAGCTTGAATGAGAAAAAAGGAGATGATTGTTGATTTTAGGAGAGGCAGGATTTAATTGAATAGTTCTTCCATCATGGGAGAAGAAGGTACAAATACCTCATTCTGACTGACTGTAAACTGGACTGGAGATACACCATTGATGCTGTAAATAAGGAAGGACAGAGCAGACTTTACTTCTTGAAGAAGCTTAGGTCCTTCAGCATTTGCAGCAAGATGTTGCAGATCATGTGTAGGTGTGTTGTGTAGAGTTCAGTCACGTCTGCAGTCAGCTGTGGGGGAGCAGCATCACAACCAGAGACTTAGGGCCAATGCCAATGTTCACCCTACTTTCTACCACTAGCCCTAAGAATGAAGCCACAGGCGTAGGGCCTTGTAATGTTCCCTACGGATTGGGACACCCCTTGCTACAGTACGTCACTGCGTGGTTTACGTTTGGGTACGTAAGCGACTGCGTAGTTACGTTTGCACATACGTCACACCATATCAGGAAGCCCAGAGATAAGAGCTGTTTTAATTTCCGCTGTAGCGCTGTTAATATGCCAGTTTATTAAGTTTTAATATTCTTTCTACCGTCTACAAATGCAGAAATGTTCATATCACTTCATTACATTTATGAAGTGATTAGTCTCCTCCTGGTCTTGTGTTTCTCCGTGTTTATAAGAACTTCCTGGACTCAAAAGACCAGGATTCCTTGTGAACAGAACATGTGCAGAAAACAAATTCCTGTTCCGTTTGATGGGGATATTCCGTTTGGCGTTTACATGACCCAATATTCAGGTTTTAAAAGGAGTAACCCAGGGGTCATATTCGGGTTTTTAAAAACCTGTATATGAGCAAATTCAGGTTATTCTATTGGTGTTTACATGGCTGTGCAAATTCGGGTTATTGCCAATATTCAGGTTTTAAAAGGGTTATTGATGCATGGAAACACAGTCACTGTCAGTGATGATCAGCTAAGAGCAGAACTTAAGTAGACGCTTTTCCAGGATATACGGATGTGGGTCAGCTTTCACTGATGTATCTCCTCTCAGAACGCCCACACAGTCGGGATGAAAGCCCCGTGAGCGGCCCTGACCTCTGATTCCTCTGTGTGTGTGACCCCCTGCCTCCTCTCACACTTAGATTGTGGCCTTTAAATACTGACATGGCCCCAGGACGCCCCTGCAACTCAGCGTCAGTGACCTTCCACCCCCCTGGTAACTGTAACGCAGTCTGACAACGTCTGTGGACAACAGGGAACCATGCAGGCCCAGAACAAGAACAGGATTTCTGCTTTTTGGAGTTGGCGGTTAACTGGCATATCGACAAATTCAGAAACGTCGGCAGCTACTCTGGGACTTTCAAGGCTGCCTGGCTCTACTGATGGATCATGTCGTACTATCAAGA